>NC_135560.1:19642597-19942597 GCF_964340395.1 Glandiceps talaboti | reverse complement strand
TTTAGACAAAGATATGAATAGTTCGTCCACTAATTATGGCCATCCTTACCACTGAGCTTTAACTTATACAAAAATAATGTACATATATATGTAAAACAAAACAAAACCGTGGTCATTCCAAAGAAACTAATTAATGTATGTATGATATTTCAAGATACGTGAACGTGGCGAAACGTCTACTTATTTTTTATCATATGTTTGACATTTTTGTTGTAACTGTTTTTGCTAGAATCTAAAGAAAACTCTTTCTATAATCTTATACCCATACACTACCACCCTCGCATACTTTTCTAGTTTCGTGTTGTCGTAAAAGAGTACACTGTTTACAACGTTGATAAATTGTACCAGTGTGTGTGTGTGTGTGTGTGTGTGTCTGTGTCTGTCTGTGTGTGTATGTATGTATGTATGTATGTGTGTGTGTGTGTGTGTGTGTGTGTGTGTGTGTGTGTCTGTCTGTCTGTCTGTCTGTCTGTCTGTCTGTCTGTCTGTCTGTATGTATGTATGTATGTATGTATGTATGTATGTATGTATGTATGTATGTATGTATGTATGTATGTGTGGGTACTTTTATCTATGAAGTAGCCATGGCCTTAGCACTTATTTTTTGTGAACACAGGTTGTGATAAGAGATGTATATAATTACAGACAAGAAAAAAGTTCTCTGTGATATCACCTACAGTAACGGATGAGACAATTTGAAGTGTACGTACCTATGCTCTGAAATTGGAGGTAATAAATACATATATTAGACAAGACAACATACTTACTATTTCTATCATTCGTTCACTTCTAAGATGTAACCATACCGTACTGATCTAATATGGCATCCCCAAAACAATAGAGCACATGACATTTATAACATCGAATTATACCCTATCATCAACATTTGTCTAAGATTCAAATCAAACTGTGTAAAAGCCTTTCCATAATAAGTTAGATTAGATCTATACTGTTATCTTTCGGATGGTTTTAACAAAAAGAAATTAATCATAACAATTCTATCGTCGGCGGCGTTCACAGCTAATAAAGTTAGCTATGCCAAGCATGATAACACCGAGCCATGGCTAACAAACACATACATTTATGCAGTGCGTACTTTGAAATTACGACCGATGCTTATATCATTAATGTTTCATATTCACATGTATACCAATTTTGGTTCTGTGACGCTGTTATACATAAAACTCCTGACTTGTGATACGATCTGGTTTTGGTTTTTCAATTTCAACAATTTGTCGACCGCCATTAGTAGTATAGAATTAATAGTGTGGTGTGGTGTGGTGTGGTGTAGTGTGTGATTTTTTTTGTTTGAAAAATTGAAGTTTTGATTCTTTGCAGAAAGAAATGCCTTTTCTTTCAGAAAACGTCAGTAGTCATGGTGATTCCGATCAGAAACGTATAAATCGTTCGGTTTTTAAAGTGTACTAGTCCACGTCAAAAGAGTGAAGACTTGAGATTTTCCTCATATGAGATAGTACGATATATTAAGAAAAGAAAATGTGTCCAACTCGAACACTGGCAAACATTTCCAATCAAACTGACGACATTTACGCCGAATGTGAAACCGAAAGGATCCCGCAACACCAAAATCACTTCTGAGCGCGATTAAGTCAAAAATTTGTTTTGCAAGTTGGCAAATATACAACACTTCGGGGAGTAACGGTTTAACCGCAATAAGTCTATGTGAAAGGAACAAAGGACACAACAGGGTCGAACAACTAGATTATTGAAGAAAAGGTCGAAGGCTGACGACAAGAAAGGAACCAATTGAATAAAAAGGTCAGCATTTTTTAGAAAGTTTATCTTCTTACACTTGGAATTATGTCAAGATAAAGAAAAAGTAGAGATGAGTGTCTTGTTTTGAGTATCCGGTAAAATGCACTGATACGGAACTAACTTCAAAGAGGTTAAATAATAATACATTTCTTAAGCGACTCTCCTACCATGATCTTGTAAATGTAGAGGAGAGTGGGTCGCTCCTGGAAACACATATCATTTTCAACGCCAGTGTTTTTGCTGGTGTGTTTGCTGAGGCCACAATGACATATCTCAGTGAATGCCAATCAGTTAGATTGAGTTTGCTGTGATGCGTTGTCAAACACAAAAAGTCAAAAGCAAGCCGACCTTCTTTCATCTGTGTTGACTCCAAACAGAAAGGAATTTCTAAGAAGGCTCAAGAAAGTGACAACTTTTTAAGGCACGTTGCAACCCCCGGGGTCCCCCTTTTCTTCAGTATTTGCTATATTGCCACCCAACATGAAATTGAAAGTGTGCCTCCGAAAGCTGTTTTCTTATGAAAGTGACAAACATAAGGGAATACAAAATGCAGGTGCGAAAATGACTTAGCGGTAGTAACCGGATGCTTTGCCCCGGGGAAAATGATCAAAAAGAGGGGCTTAGAACTAAGATCTAGCTTCTAGCTGGCTGTTAGCTGTTACGTCACATAATGCGTATGTTACGGACGTTTCTTGCATTTTGAAAGAATAGAGTAGCTGGAGATTTTACCCAATAATTTATCACAGCACCTCCATCCTTCTCCCATTTAGAAGTGGCATAAAGGTATAGCTGTTCGCAGTGAGCAACATTCTACAAATTTACAAACAAACAAACAAACACACAAACAAACAAACAAATAAGAAAATGAAAATGAAATAATACTAAAGAAATAGCATTTGCTCTATTTGTGTACTTGAAAAATCCAACCATGAAACAATTTTGATGCAAAACAAAAGGTTTGGAATGGACGACAAGCTTGTTCCATATCGTTTACATCGCTTGCTACATTCAATTTGATAAAACTCGAATATATATTAACATCAAATGTATCTCCAAGTTGCATTCCCGCAAACCAGAGCTGTTATTTCTTCCGCTACACTTCGAAATAACGAGTCTGTTCTTACAGCACGTTTCGACGGTGCCGTAAAAGAGGCCGTGGTTTACGACGATGCAAATTTGTCGTTTGTCTTCAAAGGTCTTCTGATATCCACGTTCTATCTGTTCTGTTCGGTCAGTTTGTTTATGCCTGTATATGTATAAGGCTGTTAGACTCCAGACACATACAGGTAAACCATGGACTACCACCTATTTACACCATAACTGAACATCGTTCAAAATATTATTGTTTCAGTATCCATATATCAGGCTCCCCTTTCTAAAGTTGGTACACATTTTAACAGTTGTTAGATACATTTCTATTTATCCTTCATTCTTTTGAAGTTATCATGAAAAGAACCGACACTTACACCCTCACTAGATTATCGTGGACACAAATATTATGTTATCGGTACTCTGGTATCACCTTTCCGTGTCTGAAGTTGGTATATTATTCCACACACATTCTTTCACGTTTTCCTGTTGTTGTTGTTTTTATGGGTTTTTGAATCTTTTGTTTACTTATCTGTATTTTTTTCTTCACGCATGTAAGTTATCGTAAAAAGGACGAAGATTTACACTCACACTTTTTTTTTTATAATCACACAATGGGAAAAGTTAATACATTCAAGATGATGAACGTCGGTGATAAGACACCAACTAGTACAAACAAACAAACATGCGACTGAAGAGGCATGAAATATCATTACCATATGCCTTTCGAGGCTTACCATTTTTTGTCACGTTGACATTTCATGATTTCGTTGTTTGACATTTATAATTATAGTATATCAACTTATTTCTCTCTAACTTTCTAAACAAAAGTACTTACAGTTGAAGAAAACATTAATGTTTTCACCAAAACTTTGGAATTCCAAATTTTAGCTTATAGTGGGTTCAGGTTATTCACCAAAGTTGACACTGACGAAAAAAACGCATTTCAAGTCGACTACTTTGAGGACGGTCGGTATTGAATTGTCATCCAAGCCCTTGTAGCTGTAACATAGAGTGTTTTTATTTCATATCAATATTTATCTTCTTACTTTCAATTTCTTTATGTTGAATTGCTGTACGTGGTGATGTATTTATAGTCTCTCACTATCTACCAATATCCAATACATCTATGTTTTGCTGACATGATAGGCGAGTTTTGGTAAACAGTTTGTATCTCTTTAACGAAAATATTCAAACGAGCATCAGGCCAGTATGCACAGTAGAAAGTGTAAAGACGGACATCAAGTCAGTATACACTGTTGAAAGTGTGCAAACGGACATCACGCCCGTATACAATTGAAAGTGTACAAACGGACACCAAGTCAGTATACACTTTTGAAATTGTACAGACGGACATCAAACCAGTATACAGTTGAAAGTGTACAGACGGACATCAAGTCAGTATATACAGTTGAAAGTGTACAAACGGACATCAAGCCAGTATGCAGAGTTGAAAGTGTACAAACGGACATCAAGTCAGTACTGTTGAAATTGTACAGACGGACATCAAGCCAGTATATAGAGTATCATCATAAGTCAGATTATCAAAATGGTTCAACCATTTCATTTTGTATGTTTTTTGTCAACGGATATTAATCGGAACTTAACGGAAAACCGCGAAAAGCTACAGCTTCTGAAAGGGCTATAATCATAACGCTTCCTTCAATTCAGCGTACTCCAAAGTACACTCGCACAATTACTGTTGAATGTTAGATCGACTTAACGAATAATAAGCCTTCATACTTTTGACAGTCTAGTCTGGGTATCCGATTATATTTCACGGCTAAAACAGAAATCTTTTCACTGTTCGCCTGTTGGTTACTCACATCTGTTTAGGATTTCAGCTGAAATGAGCTTATGGTACTATAAGTAAGTATTGATTGTATGCAATAGGATACAATCATAGGTCTATGATACAACGAATATCACATTCAATAGGATGAACCATAAACGTTGGACAAAGACGCCGCTCTTTAATATAATAAGACTTGGACCAAGACTTGAAATCAGACTCAGAACAGCACATCACTTTTTTTCTTTTTACCCGAAAATTTGAAACGAACCTTTCATCTGGTTTGATGAAATCGTTTTCTGATTCAAAGTATTTATTGGGATTGTATAAAGAAATACGTGACTCCAAACAAATCCATAAATATGATATCCTAAAATTATATTCATTTCCTCATGTGCACATAATGTGTAGATTGGTATCAATATGTATTGCGATCTAGATTGTTAGTTAAATTGTAGTTACAACAAAATATCAGATCCTCGAATGTACGGTCAAAATTGAGTGATAATTACCAAGCGTCACGTATTTTGGTACATTTTCAACCATGACAATTGTTTTAATGACATCTCCGTAATAGTTTATAACAAAACCGAGATTTCAAATTACTAATGTGAAGTATAAAATATTGTGTTTAAGGAAGCACCTGTTTTGAACGTTTTTGGTAAACATGTACACTTGGCATTCCGATATGGGGTGTCACTACCCCCCAGGTCCTAGTACGATTACAACTTGTGACAGATCACATTAAAACATATGAACAAAATTGTATACTTTCTTTGGATAGCATGCCACATATACTTGGTTTATGGGGCAAAATAATTAGTAAACTTGGAGATAATTATTTGTATCGGACGAAAAAGTGCATGATGACAATGGATTGTCCAATTTGCTTACAAGTTGACTCTACAGAACACAGATTTTTACACGGTAAATTTGCTTTGAATTGTCGGAGTTTTATTGGCAAATTTTATTTGTAAACTTTGTCAAGATGATGTTGCGGAATTTCTTAACAGAATATTATTGTTGTAGAACCTTTAGAAAGAATTACAAACAACAAAGATTGTATGACTGCCCCAGCTTTGAATTCTACTGGTAAGTGGAGTATCCACAAATATTCCTATAGCATTTGTCATTAGAATGAATTTGCATTTAAGGCTTGATATTGAAAGAAGCAAGACGTTTTAAAAAGTTTTGAGAAACTGATGAGACTGATGTAACCTCTTTTTTCTTATTTTTTTGATAATAGAAGATAAAAAACTTTTAAGACCATGTGACCCATCTGATGATTTCCGATTACCCCGAATCAACAGGTGGTTGTCACGGCAGATTTCACCCTTCATAAAATCGACATGTAGTGTCTGGTGAACTAAGTTATTTGTTACAATGTATCGATTGTCTTCAAACAGTAGCAAAGCATAAGTTGAAATAGTCATAAAGTCATTACGTGTGTACATATCACTCCCCAGTCATTAGATAATATTGTTTTAACTTGTTAGGGGAGGAACATTCTGAACAGGTTGTATAGGCCAATGGTCTAATATATAGAGCTAACTAATAGGGGGTTATCGTCACACAGAGGTACCGCCGCCAATTAGGACGGACATGGTCATTAATGAAATAACTCACATTTTCCAGCTTTCTTAGTTTCAATTGCCCTTTTCTGACCCGTTGTTGCTCAAAGCATTCTATAAGATGATTGAACTTTGCCGCCATTATTGTTTCATTCTATTGGCTTTGTGGGACCCTCGCGCAACTGTTCTTCAGAGTCAATATTTTTATCGAGTTCCTCAAGTTGGGTGTTGAAACTTACACAAACACGTGTCAATGCGTTCATATCAACGAGTTAGTGAGTGGAAGTCTGAAGGGCTGATTGACACACACAAAAAGAGTAGAACCCGCGAGAAACAAATCATCCAATTTAGTTTACAATTTTTAATTGGAGATCTCGTTATCACCCTAATGGTAAAGCACCGCTTTGAACAATTAAAAGCTAATGTTTTATTCATATACAATAATGTGGCAACTGGATAATCCATACACTCTATTAAAGACTCCAATGACACCATTTACTAAACTACTCAACCAGCCCATTGAACAGCACTTGGCGGTGAATCCATGAAAATTAACAACGTGCTTTTGCTACATTGACAAAAGAAGACTGTTTGAATAAAACCCACTTCAATTGCTCCATGTGTTCTTTTCTTTTCTCTGAATGTTCATTAAAACAATATTACAGACCTATCTAATTTGTTGACACAAACAGTTTGCAGGGTTAGCAGCTAGTGGATTTATCTAACTGGCAAAATATGACAAATCCAATTTATTTTTCCCACTTTCATTCATGCATACAAGAAAGTCATATGTTTCAAGCTAAACTTTCAAGTGACTAATGTTAGCTAAGCCGTCTTTACGTTTGCCGCATTTGCCTATTTCTTGGAAACTTACATCGCGATTTGACCCAAGTTTGGGTTCCAAAAATGAAATTTTGTTTTGCCTTTGAACGTTTGGCATTCTCTGTCGCGAATACACGTGGTAAGTTAGTCGTGTTTACTTGATGTTTGTATTTGAATAAAAGACTGAGAAAATGTGGAATTGTTGGAAAATTACAAACATGTGCATAATTAAACTAATTATGACACTTACTTTAATTGGTTTACAAAACATCAACAAGACTCCATGATGACAAATACTGTTTCGTACCCTTGAACAACTCAGTACATGGAAGGAACGCTGCGATAGTAATACCAGCTCAAACGTTAAAACTTGGAAGTACTGATGTTTAAAAAAGAAGATTGTAATCACCTGGGTGGGGTTTGAGGGTGAAAGCGAAGTGGTTTGATATTCATAGGACGTCTTTTATTTGATCGAGCTATCAGTTTAACATAGGCTAATGACTAAGACGAATCTTTCCACACCTCCACACTCTTGTAACTCAATCACTTAGCTATGCATCTAAATGTCAATAGATGTCAAAAGGGGCTCAGTGGGTGGCGTTGATCAAACAGCCCTCCGGCCCATCACTGGGGCTTTTTACAAACTATTCATTCCCTCATGCATATTCACGTATTTTAATAAAAAATACTGGTAACAACGAAGGAGCTTACTCAGTCGACACTTGTCTGCAAATCTCGTTACTTGTATCCATTTACATGAACCGAACAGCTATTTCTTGTGAGCCAGGGGAAAGGGTGAACATTCGCGCGGTTACCGACTCCTGTTGACTCCCGGACGTTCCCACATCGGTGACAAGCTCATCCCCCGAGAATTGAACTGAAGATCGTATTACTATACCTGTAAACGTGTAACATGACTATGGAGTCAGCCTTACATGAACAACTTTCACATCAGAACAACCCACATTTACACAACTCAATGATGATGGATAATCGTATGGACGGAAACCAGTACATGAAAGTACACCATCCTGAACTGGGACAGGCAAGTTTGACTGATTTGAACTCAAACACTGACAAGTCGTCATGTACAGACGACGAAGATCTTGATATGAGTAGATCGCAGTCTGGGCTAACGAAGGAGAAGAGACGATTTGCGGATGTCAAACCACCGTATTCGTACATCGCACTGATTACCATGGCATTGGAGAGCTCAAAAGACGGTATGTTAACTCTCAACGAAGTCTATCAATTTATAATGAACAAATTTCCGTATTTTAGGGAAAACCAACAAAGGTGGCAAAACTCTATACGACATAATCTCTCTCTAAATGACTGTTTCGTCAAAATACCCCGTGCACCCGGGCGACCAGGAAAGGGAAATTACTGGGCACTTCATCCAGCAGCCGGGGATATGTTTGCAAACGGTAGTTTCCTACGACGAGCAAAGCGATTCAAATTAAGCAGGAAAAAGTGCGAACCCGCTCAAATACAACACGTCAACTCATACGGACATTTCAGTCTTTTTGGACATGGGATCAACCCTGCATGCAAGTATCCGAGTCTGAACGGCATGCCCACTTTACAACACTATCCTCAAACTTTACCTCAAAGATCACCGATTGACAACCACGTGGATGCTGCTTGGAATCAATCCGTGTCGTCTTACAATGCATCCTGTTTCACCCCAACCCAACTCTACCCGTCGTCCCAGATGAATTCCAGTTCATACTTGATGGGACAGGTTCCTAGTATGCAGACACCCCCACCGACGCCACTATCGGGCTACTCTACGACCATGCAACAACCCTACACCAGTATGTCAAGTAGCCAGTACCACCATCAGATGAACAATCGACTAACGCATGCAAGCCTTCAAGTTTAACATACTCTTTTAAAGTGTTTGAACTAAAGACTATTTAAAAGACTGGTATATTTATATCACACCTATATGTATATCTCCTTCTGTTTTTTGAGAAGATCAATGTAACTACCATATTTGTTCTGTGAATATTTCTGCGTCGTCGACACAGCGTTCAACCCACTTTGACAACGAACTGACCGAACGGTATATTCACGCCGTCCCACTCAATAGTCAATCGAATTTTGGTTTTAAAAGATATAACAAACATAAATGACAACTTTACAGAGGAACGTGCACATTTTACTCGTTAAAATACATTTTAATTTACGAACACTTCTCTGAAGAAATTAAGGTTTTAAGCCATTTGAGATGTCCATCAAAGCTAAGACATAAGTAATCATGGATATTTTCATACTCAGACCGTTCAGACCATATTTAGCTTTTCGAAGATTTGTAGAGACATTTTATTGTAGTAAATATAAGATTTATCGCGTTTTATGTGAAACTGCATCATGATATCTGCTCCGAGTATTCGACAAATGCATTGACGTTTCTCTTCTGTGAAAAGTTCCCGTGCACACTGTTTCTCCTTAACTCAAGATTCCTGTTTAAATTTTAGGGTTCCCAAAAGTTGACAAATGAAGATATCAAATGTATCATGTCTTTATCGAATAAGATAATTGTTGTTTTTCATACTCAGTTACCGTAAACGTCAAGAAATTAAGAGTGAAAGTTTCTATAGAAAAATCAAACGTTTTTGTTTACTATAATGTCTAGTATTTCACCTATATTCACGTTAAATCCTATGCAACTTGCAAATTACTATTGATTTATCGATTCAGTTCCACTTGTATAAAATTTTGTTGTGTTTTTGGATCGTTCTATTTTAACAGTATCTGCAAGTAAACAAAATACTAGACAAGAACGAACGACAACGCGTCGCCTTATTTCAGGTTACGACACGAAATTTAACGAATCTTTCATTAGAGAAGATACAAGAAAGTTTAGGAAAAGTTCGATCTTTAGTTCTATGGTGTATTTTACTAAGTTTCCGCAACAAAAAAAACACATATCTTGGGTAATTACATGAACTCATGAAATCAAGACGATAATTATTAGTCTGGTAGTTTGGATCCACCTTATAAATATGGACTTAAGTCGAGCCGTCGGTGGCTCAATTAAACCTACTAGGAGGACCAATACAAATCAATTGATGTGTAAACTTTAATTGCTACCAGTTTCAAGCCTCTTTCTTCCTGGGGAGTCAAGTGGTAACACAGCACAAATCACAAAAACCCATAAGCTACGGCCCTTTTGCGACAGTCAAAAAATCGAATCCAGTTTGCAACGGTCCAATTACTTCTTACATTCAAACAAAAAACCGCTGAAAATGACTTGTAAGCGTGATGAAATCCCTCCAGATTCCTTGTTAAATTCCCAAGACCGGTAATTTGGCATTACGGGTAAGAATCGGCTGTACTAGAGGCTATACAGACACTGCACTTTGTTTTCATTATCTATTTTATTTGTCAAAGAACCATCCCTACTTCCAATACAGGTGTACAATAATATACTTTATCAAGGTAGCAATTATAAACGTCAAAGAGACACATGAAGTGCCGTAGATAGACCCATATTGTCAGATCAGATTAAATTGACCAGCCGACTTATGACACAGAAAGGTGCAGTCAGGCTGAAGTAAAGAGATAGTTACTGTATCCGTGTGTCTTGTTTTGTAGTCTAATCTTACTTGTGACTCCACATCTACTAACACTCATCCTATCAGACTCTATATATTTCGATCACTTGAAGCAAGATGCATGCAAACACACCGACAAATACACATGTTTATTTGACTTCTACTCGGACAACGCTAATTACCAGAGATGAAGTAATTTGTCCTTTACTTTCTAAGCTTTTATGTATGAGACGACGATTTGTAAAAGGAATGATTCGCAAATATGAGAATACTCAATTTCCGTTTTGATTTTAGAGATATAACTTAACTAAGAGCACGTTTTGACAGCAGCTTACAACTCAACTTATGACACAGAATTAGTTTAACTGTGACATATGTAAAGTCCAATTTAGAAGAATTTGAACTTTCAACATTTTAGTGATAAGAACCTTTTAAAATATCGTTTCCCACCGATCTTTTTGTATTGAAATAATAAATATATACTATTTTTGAGTAACTTTAACTTAATATATTTTTATTTATGTATACTCGAACCAGAGAGTGGATGGCGAATAGAGCAATAATGGATGTACAATGATGATTGTGTTTGATAAACTTTCATTTATATCTGAAAGTGTGAAGTTTTATTTGGATGTATCCTACGTGTTCAAGTTCATGTGCAAATTCTGAAGGCGCACTTTTGATAAAGATCCACAGTAACAATATTACTACAAAGTGTTCCCTAATCGCTTGGCATAATATTTGTATCTCAGTGCTAAACGACCATGGAAATCCAACTGGCTTTGAATTTGTATAACGTGTAAGCTTTCCAATTTGACAGTTTAGTCGTCCTAACTTGTAGTTGGCAGCTAAATTATTTCCATTCAGCTGTCATAGATTTATGTAAAGTTCAACACTATCTGATCTACTAGTATTTTGGTTTTTTATTTTCTTTGCAAGAATCATGATAAATCTCATATCATAATCTTCAAGTTTTGTTTTTATCTCTTTCAAAACTTACACTTAACAAGTGAAAATACTTCAAAAAACAATAATTGTTATCCAAGTTTTGAAATGTTGGATATTTATCAGCACAGTATAAAAAAAGTGTAAAAAAAAAACCCCACCAAAACCCTAAATGAGATCAGAAGGTGTTAAACGGTGACATTCATTGTTGATAGCTATATATTACTTCCATCTCGTTGTCAAGTAAACTTTGACATAGGATCTATTCCCAAGTTGACAGTTCAACACAGCTTAGTAAGGAATTTATGCAAACTGTGACGATTTATGAACCCTGGCCATGACGTCATTCTAACACTTGTACTGTTTAGAATCCATGGACCTCAAATTAAACAGAACAGTTGTTGTTTTTATTCCATGGTAGACCCTGACATTAGTTTCGTGATTCATTCTTTTATGTTCTGGTTATTATGAAATTAAATTCCCTTATTTAAATTTGAACCTAAAGAATATTTTGCCCCCCCCCCTCCCCGGGATAAACCTAATTCATTGCATTTGCTATTTATGTTTGGTGGAAAGTTCAGAAAAATCAAGCCGTTTACGTATTTCCAATATATTCAAGTCGTCCTCGACCGCAAAACTCCTAGGTGTGGCATTGCAGAGATTAATTAATTTAATGGTACGATCACACATTCACCTGTATCCGCGAGGGGTTTCACAGGAATGTTTGCCATCCGGTTCTACTAATCATGACGAATACAGCTTGATGAATGAGATGTTGTCCTAGCAACTAGAATTGCGTTTGACTCAGATACATCATTATTCCAAACTTCAATCTTTTTACATTTTTACAAAGTTTCATAAAATCAAATGAGTCCACGGTATTGGCCCATCAGGCATCATTTATGTGGCAATAAGACGGAAATCAATTAAAAGGGGTACAAAATAAATATCGAACAACAAATGGGAAATTACTGAACAATTAATGTATTATTGCACTCAACGGATATTGCGTCTTATGGCTGCATAGACAGTAATTGTTATAGGGTCAATGTCCTTTGAGCTCAAGTTGAAAAGTACTTCCCGTCTGTGCACGATGAAAGAACAGATTTCAGGAAACATCAAATGTAATTGTGATGAGAACAGGAACAAGGAAAATATGCTATATCTTTGTTAGGGATACTTTTTAATCAGTCGTACCAAGTACTTATGGGTACCTTTGAAAAGACCTCCCTCCAGCATTCCAATCTTCACTGCAAAGAGAAGAAAATGTATATTTGCTCTTTGCATTTCTACAACTACCCCAAATCTCGTCCCATGTTTTCACCAACGTTACTCTTTGTATATTGTTGCATCCTGTTTTAAAGAACCAATCTAGCTAAATGTCTAATACGACAAAAATAGATCTGATTGACCCTGAAACATTCTGAAATTAAATCACAGGAAAAAAGCACTTGTTTGTTTTCTGTATGCCAGAAGAACACATATATTTGTTGTTCAATGAGGGCTTATAACTTGCCCAATATCGGTCTACCATGACGTGGATGTGGCACGTCCAGATACATATAGAGCAAAATGTACATTACATTGAACGTGGCACGTTCGTTAATTTGAGACTCCAAGCATATGTTACTTGGTAAACATCAGAGTCTAGCTTTCATGTATCCGACAGGAATCCAGTACAAAATAACCTTATTTGCCAATTATTGCCTGTACATGACTTTTGCAAACTTTTTCAAGCAATCTGTCAAAGTGCCGACTACTTATGTACACAACATACCAACAACACATTATCTAACATGCATTCCTCTTCCCAATTACTTACATTGCCCAGACACTTTAGCATCTCAGCTATGTTACAAATTTTTTATCTTTGTCTTTGTTTTGAACCAAACTTCAACTTTCAGAGTGGTTTGTTGCTTGATTGTGATTGGGTGAAAAGCACACGTGACGGTCATATAAATGTTAGATGTTACAGTCCCAGTTGCTGAATGACTGTTTAAATAACCGCGGGATATTTTGCAAAATAAACACTTTGCCCTGTGTACAAGCTACTGTATGACACGACAGCATGATGTGCGACTACTGGTATATGTATTATGGTACGGCAAACACGCGATTTGCAAAGTTGAAATTAACAAGATCTTTTACATTTACTTACTCATTACAAGTCGGTAAATAAACTCCAAATATACCAAGCAAGGACACTTTTAGGAGAACATCTTACATTTCTATGATATTAATCGACTTCGAAACTTAATTTGATATAATTGTGTCTACGAAACTGAAATCATATTTGGATTAAATTTAACACCTGGAAATCAGAGTCCATGAAGCCGCATGATAATTTTCAGGTGCACCATGATTACCCAAGCTGCTGAAGGCTCCCAACACGCCCCTCAGTCGCGATAAAGACTCACAGGGGCAAGAGGTTTCACAAATGTTGACTTAATTTTTGTGCAAGTGTCGAGAAAGTTGCAGAAAACACAGTAGTTAAGTCAATGGCCATGTTTTGTCAGATAACACTGCGGGTTAGAGTAATTCATTCAGATTGTACCTCTGTTCACATAACACCGTAAAGAATGACAAGTGATCGTCAACCATTGGCTGGCGAATCAATATTGACGGCTGATGAAGTTACGTGTTTGCTTTTCCTTCTACCGATGTTCCTCCCACCACTTTACTAGAACTTGTCACCTTGAAACTACTACTTAGTAACTAGCACACGTACTAGCAAGATGGACAAAAGAACACTCGTGAAGCAAGATGCCATACCCGAGATAGGATGTTTCAATTACTTGCCCAGAGTTAAAAGTATATTCCATGTCAACCTGGAAGCTCGGAGAACAAAATTACCATCTTTATCTATTTTAAGTACTGGGTCAGCGGAATCGTAACAATTATGAAAGGAAAACTTTGAGCAAGTTGTTATAGATGAAACAAAAACAAGAATTGGCGCTAATAAAAAAATAAATAAATAAATACTGTACATGGAAGTAACGTTCAGTTGTACATGTTTAACTGGTTTACATTTTGTTATATTTTATTAATTTTGAATGTAAGAGTCATCTAATAATTATCTGTTCAAATAGTTCGAGAATTAAAAACGTTAGACTAAGCGTCATATGAAAAATGTTTGCCAAATGAAATAATATAATTTGTTATAAACTTTTGGCAAGTAATCGTAGTAGTAGAAAGTGTCATAAGTTTAGGGTATTAATTTCAAGGGACAATTGTGTTAAAGATTAATAAAAGGGGATACAACACAAAGACACAAAGACAGACTTTAAAAAGACAAACTAAATAAAACCATTAGACATATACATCAGCGTTTGAGCATCCTGGTAGCTGATGCAATGAACCCTTTCAATGAACCGAAACTTTAACATTTGAGGTAGTGATATCTATGATGGTGACGTGTCTAAACAGACATGTAATGGAAGATCTAAGCAGTCATTTCATGCCATGGTGTACGATCAGAAAACTTAGTGAGAAATAATTCAAATTTGGAGTAGGTTTTTCAAAAAGGATGGACAAGGAGTGGTGGTGGTGGTGGTGGTGGTGAGGGGGGGGGGGTACTTTACGAAGAAAATCACATGTTAAATATGAAACACATATGTATTGTGATAATCGATCTTATATATTTACACCGAAAACTTAATTTTATGGATCTTAGAGAAAGTAGCTTCGTCTATTGCTTTGCACGTTGTAGGATAGAATTAATGATGCATTTCTTTAACGTTTATTTAAAAAATAGTACTTTTAAACGGATTTAATCTTAAGTAGAAAATAAACGTGATTATGAGTATTGTGGACGTCAAATTACGGTTAGTATGCGATCTCTATTTTTACGTGTTACCGTTTACGAAAAGGACAATAACGGGTTTCGTCTGAAAAAAATACACTTTGCTCGCCCTTTGATTGGAAGCAGTAAGTGATCAGTTTTTTAAAAGCAGCAAGTGGTCCTTTTTTTTTTAAAAAAAGAAGAAAAGGAAAAACGGAGAAACTTTGATGTACATCGAAAAGCAAAGAGAAATGGTAGATGTTACAATGAAACGGAAGATGTTCAACTGTAGAATACAGTAAGTAAGCGAACGAGTTTGAATCAACATTAGGACACAATCTGTTGAACATATGTATAACTTCTGATGACAATTCAATTGAACAGCTGTTGTGTGAAAAGTAAATACAAGTTTGTTATCAATCATCAATCCAACTTGAGATACTTGAAGAAGACCACGACGGGTTCTTCATTGATAATGTTTGGTACCCCATCACTTCATCTACATGGCTGTGTCCATGTGAATATAATGTCACATCATCAGCGTGTAGTTCTATTTTCCCAATGTTTCGTTCGAGTGCTAGGTAGGTATTACACTGGCACATCTAAATGGAGGGGGTGTCAGCGCAAACTGGCGAGTTTTGGTTTCTTTGCTTAAATCACTTCACAGTTTTATCCGTAAAGAATCATGATGGACGATCTTTACACAATCATCTAGTTATCGAATTGTCTAACACACACACATACGAAACTAAAATATTGACATGTTGTTTCACTGACTGGTGTACAAACGTTGAAAGAGACTTAAACCGAATGAATGCAAGCTGATCGAGTACCCTTTTCTGAGTATGTGCAATCTTGATGTTGTAGAGAAACAATTTTCTCACTTACAGGGGAGGGAGCGAAACAACTGCACGGGTCGGCCTGCAGATCGGGTATTAATGTTTCTATTGAAATGAAAGCCATCCTCGGGGCTAAAATGTAGCTCTATTTGTTGGAGACAAGGCACATTTCGGGAGACCACTGCCTAGGGCATCCACAGATGCTGTTAAAAGCTGTTACTTGCTATCTTTGGACAACAAGAAAACAAATTACATTCCTTGTTAAAAGCGTTTTCACCGTGAGGGTCACCGCTACATAATGGCTTGTATGTACGCCAGTGGCTCGCTTGTTCAAATATTTTTTTAAAAGAGGAACAATTGACGGGTGTTCACAATTGGGCAATTCTTCGCTCATCAATAAAGTCGAACACGTTGTCCAGTATATGTAAATACTGTCAAATGAACGTTAACTTGTCAACAATTTTATAGTAAGAACCCCGAAAAAACAAATTAATAGGACCTTCTACTCTTACATAGCCGAAATTGACATAGCCGATGATATTAATAAACAACAAACAAACACATGTTATAGAACGCAGACAGGATGGCGAAAACAACAAGGGTTTTCTTACTATAATTGAATAGATAAATATTTAGGATCAACTGAATGCACTCTGTAACACAACAGTATCAGACAGCTCTCATTCGAGTTCATCCACATGTATAAAACGTTTGTTGTCTATGTAGTTGTGTTTGTGAATAATGAAAACATTGAACAGTCTAACTTCCTGGCAGACGAAAACCATTTACCTGTCAGGATGCCTTTTACTGCGAAATGTCCATTTCAGAATGATGTTTATTTCGGATGCAGCCTTGAAGAGAGACTTGCACATAGTCTAGCAAGAGCTGGCATTTGCGAAAGTAATTAAAAATAACATCCATGACGAAAGACCACCTATTTTCTGTCCAATTTGTCCAATTTGTCCGAATGCCTTTGTTTGGGAAGACGCTCTGACTTGAATTCGAGTGATAAATTTCGCGTACACGTGCGCATCAAATCTGACAATTTAATTGATAGTCGATCAATAATTCAATAAAGTCACATTGTTGAGTTCTTTAAAATACACATTAAAAGACAGCATTCACTAGTTTTCTGTCCTAGCACCGAGAGTTGGGGGCGAGACCGTCGAACACCTGTTGAACTGGTTCAACAGTCAAGTAACTTATGATGGCCCGGTGTGTTGACACTCATATAACTAGATTATGGTAATTTCTATGTACATCTATTAACTTAATCAATCTTTCCTAATCTCTTCAGGTGAGATAACGATCAGATCAGTTCAATATCCTTTCTAATCCATCATTCGGGAAATATAAATACTACTTTTCTAGTGTGTATATCTAATCGTCGTGGGACGACTTATACAATCATGTCACTTCTACATACATGTACACTTAATAATAGTCTTTTTTTTTCAAAGCGCAACGTTAAAATGTTATTTTAATGTTGTTATTAAACATTGCACATTAATCACGAATGTTTAAGTGTGTGAATTATGTAAATCAAATGCATCGCATTGCCATCATTATATTGTAGAAACTACTGTTGTAAAAGCCATCCTTCATTTATACCCTACTTCGGTCAGCGTTTACAGAACGTAAAGAATGATAACGGTACAAATCTGTTAAAAATCTTAAAGATAAGTCAATGATGGGGCTCTGTGCAAAACTAGACTGAAAGAGTCGTTCTCATGACAATGAAAGATACTGAAAGAGCCGTTCCCATGACGATATTGAAAGATTCGGTCGAACGACGACGAAACCTTCAGTTTGTCTACAGAACTCAGTTACCCAGGGGTTTATCACAGGAAACGGTTATCATGTTGATCAGTTTATTGTTGATGCCAGCCTTTTAAACTTATTCGGAGTCGTTCTCCTATGAAGGGTTTTCCTAAAATCGTACGTGTTCATATATACACCTACCTCTCGAGGAAGTCCCGTAACTGTTCATCGAAAGACCCCTAACCACCGATCGGTCCAAAGCGCCATCTCGGGTTCTTATGATATCAGACAAAAAGATATACAAATATAATATGATATAGAATTCACCGTCCAAATACTTAAATATGAAAAGCTGACGATTTGGAAATAAATAACCCTTCTTTTTGGAGAGATAAATTACCCAAACTATCAATATGACTCCTACATTGAAATTTAACGAAAATGTGACGTCCAGGTCACTAGCTTTACGACTCAAAGATTATATTCAGTGATATTGGTACATGTACCCCTCAAGTTCGCACGAATATGAAATTCAGTAATTTTAGATATGAATAATATAAGAATTTCTTTAAGTCTTGAGTATTAGCATCCTTACAAAACACACATCGTTAGTAAAATCCCGCTCGGGATACCAAAAAATATCCCGATCGAGATAATTCTGCCAACTGAGGTAAGCGGATAATTATCAGGGAGAGTCTTCACTACTGTATTAGTGATAGGGTTGTACGCGCATGTCTTCTCCGTGAGAGAGCCTCAGAGAGGACAAGGATTTCTGGGGGAGATGCCACAACTTCACGTCTACTCCGTGTTGCTTCTTCCGTACATTCAAACGTTGCCTCGTGTTATATCGACTTCATTTATTTTCCTGAACACCAACGGACGATTTGGTTTTGGTTTCAAAAGAATCAACCGTTTTAGAAACTAATTTTGGGGTATCTCGGAATATCATTCAGAAAATGTCATCGGAACACTGAATTTCGGAGATATCATTTTAACAAAAGTATCGAATCGTTGTTTTAAAGTGGTGAAAGTACATGTGACATGTTCACCCCTCTAGGTCGACGCGACTTCCCTTGTGGTTTGTTGTTTCAGTTTTAAATTATCTTCGATTGTCCTGTTATTCTCTCAGGTGTGAACACAGAAAATAAATATGCAATTTGGTAATTATCATCCTCCATTGTCTTACGAAGCAGGTGAGAGTTGTCATCAATACTATCTATTCTCCTTTCAATGTGTTGTTAACACAGGGGGTTGGGTATAGCTTTAATTAACTTTCGAATCACGCACTAAAAACTGTGAAAAGCACTTTTGTTTTTCCACGTACAAAGCATTGTGGTAGCAGATGCAAGTGTGAAACATGAATATGAATGTCAGGGGCTATCTCATTTAAATCAGGCGTGTCGAAATTGTAGCAAAGTCTTGTCTTGTTCGACCCACAATACATGGACATGAGAGGTCACCCTGTACTGTACAAATGCCGCTTTCGTTCTATACCTTCCTGTCGTTGAAACAAACACTACGACCGTTTGCCCCGGGTTACAATCGGATTCAATTTATTGAGAGTGGGGCATCTTTTTAATGAATAGACTGGTATGGTGGATGAATCCACGCAATTAACCCTGTTTGGATAGACTTAACATCCTTCACAAAAGAACTAACGTGTTACTTGCTGTTTATTTCCCCCACCTTTGAAAACATACCATTTAGTCCACTTTCTATTAGACTTTTTTTATTCTAGAAGAGACACCTGTTAGGCGCACATATGGACATGTGTCACTGCCTTTCTCAAACTTTGTCACCTTTGACCCAAATAAGAAAAATGCCAGAAGCAACAGCATTTTAATTGAATCATGCTTGCCCCCACACGATTTAAAGTCGGTTTCATCATTATGGTGGTTTTATCTAATTCTAGGCATGATTTAATTGAATTTCATCTTAATGATGATAAAGCCGAAGTAGTAAATTTTGTTTTACACAAATTAATATAATATGTTAACAATTACGACAATTATGACAAGGTAGATTTGTCAAGTTTTTCTTTGCGTTATGATCGAACAGTTTCTTCTAAATTCAAGTGAAAATCCACTGCGTCATTCATTGTTTTACTTTTGATACTGAATAACCACAAATTATGGAAGTTTCTTCGATTGCCTTCGGAACTGTTCGGCATTCTTCGGTTATCTACAAATTCTATGGGGTCGACCATGCGTATTTCATCGGTTGTTATTGGAAACCATAATGCTGTTATGGAAAACCCAACTTGTTTCTTCTGGCACATAGTGTTATTGAAAAATAGTTGTTTTGAATTAAGGAAACCATCAGCATTGACAATGAATGACACATGAGTGTTTTCGGAAGATGAGAGTTGTTAGGAAAAAACATCTAAATATCAGTGTGCTAGCATTACAGTAGGGCCGTGTTTATTGACATTAATTATTACAATTTCTATAATTTTATTTCTCTGATAAATAGAGCCAATTTGAGCTTGACACATTGATACTTTAGATTTAAATTTGTGTATGCACATACTAGGGGATTCTTCATGCCACATGTTACTAAGTGTGTCAAATAAGTTAAACGCTTTGTTGAACATCGTTTTATCTCAATGGACCAATTAATGCCTTCGTTTACTTTGTATTTTTTCATGATTGGTGACGCTTTAGAAACACAGTACAAATTAGCCTTATTGTTCTTGAGATTGGTTTCAACAGACAACGTGGATTTAAAGGCCAAGTTCGGATATGGATTGACGTATTGGCGTGGAAAACAATTGACTGGCTGGGGTATAAAAAATATTGGCCTTGATCAAAAGAGTGAACTTATCTAATCATATTGCTCCTGGCTACTGAGGTAGATAACACTAATGAAAGAACATCGGATTTAATGAAGTCATGGGTTTTTAACCCTTTCATAACTTGGTTTTTGTAACTCTATGTATGTCCTATATCTAGGGTGTCAGGCTTTAAAGTGTTAAAAGTTTACAAGTGAGACTTTTGATGCGTTATATCGCTATATTCCAGAGTAGTGGCAAGTTTGTAAATTCAGTAAGCTACGTTATCTATTTTATACCACGTGATTTATTTTGGCGAATCAAAAGACAGTAGCTCAGATATGTATCCGTCAAATACCAAAGTCTAACCCAATATTGAAAGGCTAGCTTAGTAGCGGAGATATATACAAATATTGGCGGAGAAGAGCAAGATAATGTATCTGATCGCAGCCGCCCACTATCATTGTAACATTTACAACAGTGGGCTGAGATTTGATACCTTGCAAATGTACACTTCCTAGCCTGTTTTCTTCACATAAACAAGATATTTTGTTTTAAAAGCGAGAAACGTCTTACATGTACAATGAAACCGAAATATAACTTGTCGACGCCTTTTACAGATAATTACGCATCATTGAACAAAAAAGTGTGACCATCCAGATCAATGTTGGGCTGATAAATAACCCCGTCAAAAGAATCAACATACGGAAGCACACTGAAGTAGTAGCAGGAAAAGGGGTAAGAAAAATATTGGACAAAACAACCATTACGGTGCAATAGGGGAAACGAAGTCTACGTATTCCTGAAGGCCGGGGTATTGTTACACCAATTGCAGGTCGTTAAAAGTGCAAGTAGGCTCTTTGTTACAGGTGGGCTGGTTGCGATGTACAATGTCAACATAGAGGCCTACACAATAGATGTGAAACATAGCTGTAGGAAAATATAGAATCGGTGATTAGTACCCCCTATAGCTAACCGCTAACACAAAAACTAAAGCGTTGTGATGAATACCATCGGAGTTAATGTTTATTCCTGACGTCAAGAACACGTCCATGCGTTTTACCCAATAAGAAAGTTTGTTTCTAACCCAGACCACCAAACAAGTTTCTGACTACTCATGACAACAATCATGTTTATATTTTATCCTATTGAAAATGTTGTTTCTGACAACTAACAACATGTCTATATTTTATCCAACATAATTAGAAAGTAACGTTATTTCTGACGAAAAAACAACAATGTATGTTTTGATCCAATTATATTGCAAATATGTTCTTCTGCATTTGAGTTTTTCTTTACTTTACATATGGGAAAAGGTGGTTTCTGAGGTATTTGATATCATCAAACACTAGGAACTTGAATGGATTGATATATATAAACCTTCGATTCCGACACTATTAAAGTTGAATAAAAACGTTTTTTATGTCACCTGATGATATCGATATTGGTCGCTTGTACAAAACAATGCACATGAGAATAATTGTCTCAAATATGCGGACAGTCACGTAAAACAGCCATGCATACTTGCAATATATATGATGATAGTTGTACAAGTATTCATGGAAAGTAATTTGAGTAGTGTGGGTCACCAGTATTGTGGGTGACCAGTAACCAAAACTTGGCCAATTACAAAATTTAAGGTGTAATACGTGTATGACCGTTACATGAGTAACACTATCGAAGTCCGATTCCGTACTCAACTAGAGACGGTACTATGGCGAGGTCACAAAACAAGACGGAAGACTTCGAGGGCGCAATTTGCTCACTGATGTGATCGGACGCGGTTTATATCTGCGTTGATGAGATCATGTACTCGAATGGGACGACGTTTGCGGTTGGTTAGTTGAGGATGTGATTTCATTTTGGAAACTGTTCTACAGATAATTTCCATCACAGGGACAGCGAAATAGTCAAGAGATATGTTATTGTTGGTACCAGGCTATCAGTACATAGGATTCAGATTATTTAGGACAAACGCCACATATGTACTGCACTGGAGAGTAAAATTGTTAAATAACTGAGGTGTTGAAGACCATATTCAAGTATTCTTTGGCTTTCACATTGGCCTTAAAGGTGATTCTAAATACTCCATGCAACAAACTTGAAAAGTGTTTCTTTATACGTCTCTTAGCCAATAAATGTAAAGGTAACGATTAAAAAAAATGGATGATAAGAGAGAGAGAGAGAACAAGTGTTAGATACGTAATGTATGGTTTGATATTTTATGTCTCTAAATCGGTGGTTTGTTTCGAGAAGGCTTCACAGTGAGGGTGGAGTTCAGCCTGAGTATATTTCAGTACAAACACAAACAAACATCCATCAGCCCACCCCGGTCATAAAAAACTGACAGGTTCCTTAGATGGAATTTTGAGGAAACTTGAGAATCACCTCTGAGATAAAGGATCAATTTATTAGATTTGGCGACGGTTTGATCCATATAAACCAAATGTGGATGGAACAGTTATATGTTAATTAAATTGGATTCTACTTCAAAAGACCACGTTGAAAATAAAAATAAAAAGTAAAGTTATTATTAAACTTGGCAAACAACTGAAAATATACGAGACTATAAGACTTAGTGAATAATAAAGTTTATATAAATAACAGGTGTGCCATTGTTTTTCAACAATCAGATTGGACTCAGAGAGGAGGCTTCTCGTCTTCACATACCCCCCCCCCCACACACACACACTTATACTGAAAGATGTGTCATTCTTGTTGCTCCTCTTAACTATTACTAAAACATAAGAAGCGAGTAATTATTACAAGAGGTGTACACAACAACTAAGCGTTATAGTCCATAAAGGGCGCCCTCACTGGAAGGATCAATCTTCAGACCAATCGACCAATCGTGCAATTTGCATGATATCGATTGCACATGCAATGTTATTTGTAGGTTACGGTGGACGAGAAGGACATTTCCGCGCTCTCAATGATTGGGCGTTCAAAGCAATTTCCGCGCTCTCAATGACTGAGCGTTCAAAGCAATTTCCGCGCTCTCAATGACCGGGCGTTCAAAGCAATTTCCGCGCTCTCAATGACTGGGCGTTGAAAGCAATTTCACCACTCTCAATGAACACCGCCCTCATGCTACATGTCGATAATTATACTCCCAACTCTGCACCAGCGCCAGCCGATGTACAGCCAAGAGAATATAAAGCTTATTACTGGAATTCAAATACGTTAAATAAAACAAATCTAGCCACAATCATTCCATCAGGTTGGTTTCACATCGAACAATTTTTGTCGTCCACCGTGTAAAATAAAATGTGTCCAAAACTGACACTGATTCTGAATGAAATGAGAGTGCTAGCCTACCTATACCTGTAGTCTTGAGAGCTAGAGGGGCTGGCGAAATATTACAGCGATAACTTGACATTTTTTTATCAAGTGTACACACAATGTTTAGAATATGTAGCATTGAGCCACGCTATGACACACGCGTCGTGCACAAAATGAACACAGAACCAGTCCTTCTTGCAGACGACGCGTACGGGATGGGACTTACTCCGTCTGCAGGAGTAACATAGAACCTGATTGGTCGAATGCGCGACAGCTGCGACAAGTGAACATTGCTTGCTCTGATTGGTTAATATTATGCATATATAAAGAGGATCTAGCGATCACACACTGGTTGTCCAATCGCAAATTTGATGGTTTATACAATCTTCAGATCCTTTTAACTGTAATCTATGTTAATCTTTGTGCATGACAGGTGTGCAGGGGCATGGCTTCAATATTACATTATGAACTACCTTTGCGTGTAGACTTATTGGCGGGTTAAATTCAACAATAAAAAAAGCTGTACAGTAATCACATAAATAATTTCAGCTGCCTCTCAAGACTAAAGGTAGGCTAAATAACATGCAAGGAAAGATAAGGAGTAACTGCATGCCATGCACTTTTTTAATCTTTGCAGAAACTTTGTGTACAAATTAGGGCAAGACTGACTACACATTTATCTAAACCACACAATGTAATATGTAACAGATACACAATACTACAGAATAAATACAACTCTATAATTATATAAATTTGACATTTTTATTCATACTATCCATATTTACAATCAAAAGTATCAATTCATGATCAGTAATATGACTGATTTTCCAGACAGTTGATCATGCACAAATCAAGACTATAAATCGCAATCAGTGAAATCAAATGACCAGTATAAATTCATAATACATGCAACACATAGCCCAACCATTTATACATCCCATTGTCTTTTTTAAAAGTAACATTGAGTAGTCTCCCGATATATACTGACATGTTTGTTCTTTCCCATCATCTTTTGGCAGCAACCATTATATCATGGGTGTTGCAGGGTTAATTCACCTTAGTGTATCTCTGTATGTATGCCCTGTTATAGTTTTCTCTACAGTATTAGATCTGTGCAGTCAGGTAAAGATTTATAGCTACAGTACATGGTAGTACACCCCTATGATGCTGACAAGATGTCGATAGGATTGTTCTCAGACAAATGTTCTGACTTGGTGAATAGTGCTATCCTATGTTAAAGATTGATGCAGTTTGACAAAAGTTTATTTTCAGCTACAACACAACAAAGTGATTGCACATAAAAAGTAAGTGTAAAAATTTGCTTTGTGTGTAAAATAAATCTTTAATTTCTACTTCTGACATTACAATCAACATATCTCTACCACATAATTTTCTTTTAAAAAAAACTTTGTCAATGGCTCTATTTTTCCAAGAAAATGAGTACAAATCTGTGATTGCATTTAAACAAGACAACTAAGCTATACTTGGTACAACAGTACAAAATTGTGTCATTACACGCTTTGATTGGCGTTGTCTGAGATACACTTCGTTTACATCTTATCTTGTGTTTTCGTAGTCACTACAGTGCTTTGATTGGTGTTGTCTTTATTACATTGATTTTACATCTTAGCTTTGTCTTGGAAGAGTGTTCCAGCTTTCTGTAATAACATGATGTTGCCTGCAACCTTCAACTTGCCTTGAAAGAATGCCTAGAAAGACAAAGTGATAAGAAAATTGTATATGGATCGGGCGTGTCTGTTAGTTCATTTTACAAAGGAGAGGTTTGAAAATATAAACCAGCTGAGATGGACTATGAGCCTGATTTTTAAATTGTATCTCTTATCTTAAGATGTGACACAGTACATCCCTCCACTCTCACAAAGACCTACATACATACACACACACACACACACACACATACATACATACATACATACATACAGACAGACAGACAGACAGACAGACAGACAGACAGACAGACAGACACACACACACACACACACACACACACACACACACACACACATCTGTCCGTCCTTCCCTCCATCCATCCATGCACTTAGTAAACAAACATACCGGTGTACATGCACACACATTACATGCATTCATGGGTTGAGTTCTAGCATGTATTAGGATTCATCACTAGACTCAGTGGAGGTAACAAATACCTGTTGTGGGTTGAGTTTTCCCATGGCCAAATCACCAAAGTCTTTCTCTGCAACAGTGATAGTACAGTCAGCTTTGCCTTTCTTAGGGAGTCCTTTATACACTTCACCAGTGCCAGGGGGTCCTGATTTCAAGTCAATAGCTATGTAGTAAACAAATAAAAGACAACATTACTGTTTAGTGATCATCCAGTACACATGAATTGGATAAATGCTGTGCTTTTAAAAAACTTGCTTCTGAAGACAACTAGTAACATTTCATTTATTTACAAAGTTATTTCAGTAATTCAGATATCAATTTGAATTCAAATTCTGCTCAAATCATCAATACACAACTTACTATACGAAGAGATTGTCTTCCTTCCATCTGTCATGTTGTACACAAATATTCCCTTGACTTTCTTGACCTCATTTGGGTAGTCATTGACACGTCTACCCATCTCTTGGAATATCAAGTCAACTGGACTATCGCTAGCCTCCTAAGGGGTCAAAACATGAAATGTCAGTATCTTAAGGAGTCAAAAATCAGTTTCCAAGGAATCACAAACATGATACTTTAGTCATATATAAGGCCAGAATTAATGAAAAAGTTTCATAGGGGCCAGACACATGACCAATTATGATGTTTGTTCTGAAAAATTGAATTATTAAATAACAAAAGGCAAGTGGATCGATCACACAGCCACCAGTAACCATATGTGCGTATACTTTATAACACTTTACATTTTATTTACACCGAAAATACCAGTACTATCATCTTTATTGCTTATCAACTGACATTTCCATCAGATCGAAAAAGATGATAAAGACAAACAAATATTTTTGATGTGATATAGCTACCTCAGTAGTGGCTTCAGCTGCTTGCTCTCCTTCTGTCAAATCAACATATGCACCACTTAAACACACATCACCAGTCTCACCGACCTGATAGTAATAGTTTTGTAAAAATAAACCACAGAAATGTTAGTTATCTAAGGTTTATAGATACTTGCCATACATCCTCCTCTGTTTACTCTATAAAGCTTCATGAAACATCATTTCATAACCACATAAACATTTTCTAACCAAATAAACATCATTTTCTAAAAAAACAAGACGTCATTTTCTAACCAAATAAACATCATTTTCTAACCAAAATAAAAACGCATCATCAAGGATGCTAGTTGTAGACCATACATACCTTACACTGAAGATGAATTCTATTTCCTTCTTTCCACATCTCAGTCTGGATGGTTTGTCCTGGAAGTACTGGTTTATTAAACCTCACCTGCAGGAAAGCAAGAAATCATGATACATGCTCATCTTGCTTGGGATAATTATATCAATCGGGGATAATTTTTTTGTAAGGTTGTGCAATCATTAACATCTAAACCATGTGATATTGTAATAACCGTGCAGAGTTTTTGGCAAATTGCTGGAAAACACTACAAATAGAAACCTAAAGTCATTCACCTTGATTGCCTTGAACTTGGTGACATCATTGTTGGCATACTGTTTGAGTACATGTCTAGCAGCATGACCAAAAGAACACAGACCATGCAAGATAGGAGTTTCAAAACCACCCATGGCTGCAAAACTAGGATCGATGTGAAGTGGATTCTTATCTCCACTAAGTCTGTACAATGCTGCTTGGTCTACTGACGTCTTATCTTCTAACACAGCATCTGGTTTTCTAGATGGTGGCTTAACTGTTGGCTGTGGATAGACAGACAAACAGAGCAACAAATCTGTCATTTTTTTGTCATTTTTTTGTCATTTTTTTGTATCTCTCTTTATTTCTAATTTGGAAATTGGTACCACAACACATAAATCCTTGTGAGCACAGACAACTTAACATTGGTTGCACAATGAATATTCATGAGAGATGATTTACCCCAAGGTAGTAAGCATTCAGGAGTCAAGAATATTCATTGTGTAACCATGAATATATTATTTCTGCTGGCTCCCACGATGCAATGTGGCCGACAACATAGATACCCTATGAAAGCACAAGATCAACTTGATGTTTATCTGAAATCACAAGTAATTGTAGGTGATGTAAAATCATGAAATGACTCTCCAGAACCCATAGTTTATGAAAATGTATCTATTTCCAGGAGTGGCATTAACCTTTAATTAATAATTTAATTTAATTAATTAACATATGTATTTGTGTACTCAAGAACTTTTCTAATTTTCTTGCTTGTTTTAATTTCAGATGAAAATTACATGATGTTCATGGTTGTAACATTGACATTGACAATGTAAAATTATTGTATGATTATGGCCTGTAGCTGACAAATCAAACATCACAATAATTTCAATGTTCCTCTTCCAAGGTGACTATATTTTAGTATCTAAAACTACTTTATGTGTACTGGCAGAGTTTGGCACTACTGTAAAACTAGATATTTTCACCAGTAGAAAATCCTGTGACTTTACATTTTTCAGCTAGTTCTCAACGACTAATTTTAACTAATTTTTTATTTTTACAGACTGGTATACTGTGTTCATGAACAAGAAGGCATTTTAGTTATGACTTATTTTGCATTTTTTCTTTCAAGCGAAAAAAAGGAAAAATAAGTCTTCAGCAAAAATGT
Organism: Glandiceps talaboti; assembly: GCF_964340395.1. Classification (NCBI taxonomy): domain Eukaryota; kingdom Metazoa; phylum Hemichordata; class Enteropneusta; family Spengelidae; genus Glandiceps; species Glandiceps talaboti. The sequence goes on along the minus strand of NC_135560.1, from coordinate 19,913,862 downwards.
CCAGGTTTACAGTATCTAATCATGTACGGGTACATCATGACTCCTAGTTGTAAATTTGAAAAATAATTATTGTTGTTGTTGTTGTTGTTTTTTTGTTTTTTTTGGGGGGGAGGGTTTAAAAATAATTTTTTAAATCAAGTAAGAAACAAGACTGCAACAAAAAAAAAGACAATGAAGTAGGAGAAGTTGGAAAAGTGTGACATTACTCAATATTGAATTAAATTATCCACAGGAACATTAGATAAAAACAAATTTTAAAGTTGACCATTTTCTAAGATGCATTTCAATCTTATTGTTAGTTTGTGCAATTTGTTTATCAATGATTCTAGCCTGTGTCACTACCTACTGGAAGTGTCTAAATTTCAATCAATTGTTTGTTATAGTACTATGAATACATTACCACAGATTTGTCTGAGTTTCTCTTGCCACCAAATTTACCATAACCAACTGCAAATGTTGTAAACTGATTTGTAATTAACAATTCATTCTGTTCATCATATGTCTTGACTAAAAGAAGAAAAGAAATTTGTCAGTACAAAATTGATGTGAAGACAAAAAATGAGCTTAAATCTAAGTTGACCATTTCATCTAATTTGAACATGTTATCTAGTTGTTGTGATTGAGACTGGAACTACAATTCCTTGTGCATACTGTCTGATCTGATTATAATGGAACTGATCAAATTTAGATTGATTTATTTTTTTCATTCACAGGAATTTCTCTTCCAAATTCTGAAGGTGACCAATTCTTCCACACATGCAACCTCAACTTGTGATGTATCCATAAATTCCAGTGAAATAAGCAACAGAGTAGTGTGTGGATGTGTGTATGTGTGTGTGTGTGTGTGTGTGTGTGTGTGTGTCTGAAAGAGTACTGTGTCTGTCTGTCTGTCTGTCTGTACGTACGTACGTATGTACATACGTACGTACGTACGTATGTATGTATGTGTGTGTGTGTGTGTGTGTGTGTGTGTGTGTGTGTGTGTGTGTGTGTGTGTGTGCGCACATGCATGTGTGTGTGTGTGTGTGTGTGTAATCAAGTTTCAAGTATGGGTGTAAGGTGTATATTACTTAAAGTGTGGGTGTTGATAGGGCAGGAGGTGAGAAATGTTATGTGGAATACTTACTATCTGAAATGATGACAGCACCTGAGCCTTTATCCAATACATCAACAACTGTAGTTACAGAGTGAAGAGTTCCAGATGTTGGTAATGGTTTGTGTAGTTCCATGTACTGTTCACCATGAAGGATCTGAATGTAACATCATTTTGAAGTAAATTTTCAATATTGCAGACTATTTGTATAATCTGTGTGTGTGTGTGTGTGTGTGTGTGTGTGTGTGTGTGTGTGTGTGTACATGTGTGTGTGTGTACATGTGTGTTTGTATGTGTCTCATTATAAAAGATATCAGTAAATATCATATAATTTCATGAAATCTGATTTCCCCTCTCTCCTCTCTACTAACACTTTACTAACATATAGTACAAATTCCAAGATATCACACACTTGTTTGAAAGAAATGAAACTATAATACTATTTACATTTTGCTCCTACTGAAAATGTTAGTGTACCTTAATTTGCCATTGATTTGATAAGAATAGAAACTATACAGCAACACAAGACTTCATGTAAAATCATTTGTTATTGAAGTTACAGTTCTGTCAGGTCTGCTTCTTATGACTGTTATAGTTTAAGATCCTATGAGAAAGGACCTAACCATTGAATGATAGAAACAATGTTGATGATGACATCACCTTGGTTGGATCAATCTCTATTCCCGGGGTGCCACCGCCAACCACAGAACCAAATGCTGGGATTACTCCAAACGATGGCAAGACACAGAAATCTTCACTTCCCTCAAACAGAAATTTCAAATGATCTTGATCTCTGGTAGACATACCAACTGTTGAGAAATATAGTTAGACATTAAATGATTTGAAAGTTGAAACCTTTGGTTTTAGTGATGACGACGATGCAAATTAAAAAACCCAATAAGAATTTGCACCAGCAAAAGCTCCTTTACAATTTAAAAAAAAAATATTAGGGAAATGTTAGTTGTGAGGGGAGATGATTGTCAACCCCCCTTACACACACACACACACACACACACACACACACACACACACACACACACGACTTGACTAGGCTATTTTCATACTTTCTCCTGTACTTTTTTATTTTAAGTACATCCATAGACCCTTGTGTAGGGTCTGTGGTACATCATAAAAATACAAAATCTCCGTGTACACCAAAGTCTGCAAACTGTTGAGATTGTACTTGCAGTGCCTACTATCTATCTGAATAACAGGTTATTTTTAGATTTGACAAAGATTTTTCTTTCTTTGAGTACTGTGTATGAAGTTATTTTTTTAACAAAAGGTGAAAACATACCTCCTAATGCATAGAGTATAACTTGATCTGGTCCATATATAAATGGTCTTGTCTTTCTGGACTGTCCAATGGCTTTGCTCTGAATAAATTGAAAACCACTGGTAAGATACCAACAACCATAGCAAATGGTGCCCTCTTGTGGTAGTTTTGCAGTGATGATGTAAACTTGGAGACTAGCTTGGCAACAACAAATGCCAATAACAAGCTCTAACACATTATTTCAAGGTAACATTATTATCAGCATTGGTCATATTTGACCTTATAATGCAGATAATGTGATGATATGCTAATTTTCAGATAAAAATAACCATCATTGACAACCTCCTACAAGTAACACTGCATACAAATAGTGGAATAATACAGTATTTCTGCTTTGAAGTTGTCTAATCGTACAAAAAGCTTTTTGCAAAAAGGAGTGACAATACATTAGTTCATATAGCTGCAATTGGGCTGTCAATGAAAGTTTCATAACACTTAAGAATGTGTGACTGACAGACAGACAGACAGAAGGGAGTAACAAAAGGGAGAGAGTGGGAGGTAGGGTTAGAGACAGACAGACAGACAGATATTAATAACACGTGATAACGATATCGATAACATAGGACAAACAAACAAACAAACAGATAGACAGATGGACAGCAGACAGACAGGCAGGCAGGCAGGCAGACAGACAGACAGAGCCAGTCAGGCAGGCTGATGGGCAGGCAGGCAGGCAGCCAGACAGACAGGCTGGCAGGCAGGCAGCCAGACAGACAGACAGACATATACCAACTTACTGGGTCGATGGCTGCTGTTTCATTCATAGTAACACCATCACTTCCACCACTTTCCACTTCAGCCAGTGTTTGCATAAATAGACCTGTGGACTCTATTCATCACATCAAAACAGTGGCATAAAATAATACATTAGTTCACAGACAAGGAAGTTTGCCACGATTACACCCAATTCTTCCTGAAACTTTAGATATTCCCGGTCACCAAGGAGGTGTAAACAAACTATGCTACGGTGGACATAAACAAACACTACAAATATGGTCATTCTTTGGACTAATGAAATGCACACACACCACCTGATCTGCTTCAAGAGTATGCATTAGGTCATATTCAATGAGCTTTGACTTGTACAAGGAACAGTGTGTAAGCTCAATAATTCTGCATCTATACCTTTTTTAAAAAAAAATATGAGTAATACCTATGAATGCCTCAACTCAGGTGTATAGTGATGTCTGTGCCAATACATCCTTACCATGGCTATTGATTTCACCAATGTCACCCTTTACCATGGCTATTGATTTCACCAACATCACCCTTTTTCTTGTGTCTTTATAAGTCATCATTTTAATACTATTGCTTTGTCCTGCTCAATTTATTTACTTTCATCTCATGACTTAATAGTCTCAAAAAACATACCTTGAGTAGTGCGGGGATAAACTGCATCAGTAAAGTCACAAATCTCGTCCCACTTGTCACGAACTAAAAAGAAAGAAAATTTGAGAAATACACCGTGTTTTGGATTTACACATTGGTTCTACTATCACTGCATTCACTGTATCCCAGGCTGCAGTTGCAGCCAAACATTGACATTGCATTGTTGTATTTCACGCCACAGTTGCAATCAAACACTGAAATTGCATTGCTGTATCCAGGCCGCAACTGCAGCCAAACATTGACAATGGATTGCTGTATTTCAGGCTGCAACTGCAATCGAACATTACCAGTTCAAAACCTGATGTTATGGCCAGTAACATCAAAGTAAACTATTTCAGAGATTTTTGGTTCATGAAGAATTTTTTATTTTGTAATGAAAAATGAAAGACTAACCGTACAAGACTCACATAAAATGACACTATTTCACATATTGATCTTCCATTTTTACAAAATCTCTTACCTTGTTCTGGGGTAGAAGCAGTATTTTTCTTTCTAAATATTGCACCTTTGCTTCTCTGGAATCTCACTGAGAAATGGAAAAATGAACTCAAAATGTTGACAATTTTTCCAACATTTACAACTAGCCTATATGTAAATCAAATTCATAATTTTCATATTTTCATACTTGTGCATCAATTTTTGTTCTTTTTTACTGTTAGACATTTTCAACTCAACTCAACTCAACAGCCAGGATATTATCAAACTTCAATTCCACATCCTTCAAAATGTTATGAAGTACAACATTTCGCCTTGTTTCCATTGTTTTAGGCTGCAGCTCTTTATGGTCTAGTTCACATTAGGATTAAAATCTAGATCAGAAAACAGTTGTCTGGCTAAACTATAGAAAAAGTTAGTTCAGAACAAAATAAAATGATTCTATGTAATCCTTAGGGCCCAACTGATAAGATAACACTCATCCAAGAACTCCAGACTGAATCATGGGCCTTTAACACATTACTCAAATGTACGGAAATGAACACAAACACAATGTTTCACACACTATAGTGACAAAAGATTTTCACAATATTTTTTCTATGAAATACTGCAAATAACAGTTCACAGAATATAGTACTTTGACATTACCATCATTATTTCTTAGTGATGTCAAAATGATTGAAAATTAAGAAACAGCTATTCAAAATATTAGATTATTTCAATTTCAGAGTATTGTGCCATAACACAATGCCCATATGGAATTCTATGCAAACCATCTTACAAGTTTAAAAAGTCCCAAAACTTTGTGAGTAAAATTATCAAATATGGTTGAAATAATGTGAACTGCAAACCTTTGCCAGCAAAACCTGCTCCACACTCAAAGACACCACCATTCTCAGTACTAGTTTCATGGCAAAGATATAAAACCATTGGTGCTACATACTCTGGTTTCAACGCATCTATCATAGCTAATAAAAACACAATAAAACATGATACTTATATTGCTGTCTGTCTTTGGCTACAGTATTAAACTTTACTCCTTCAATGCTATATGGTAGTCACAATTTTGGCTAATGTTGCACTGGACTGTGTAAGACGTTGGAAGAGTCATAATCTTATCAATGCATCAAATACATATTTATTACATGATGTATCTGACTGTCTACTAAATATCTATAAAACTCTAGTAAGATTCCTGGTGAAGTCAGATATGTTTTCACATCTTGTAGTCCAACACTGAATATTAACAACTACATGGTGATAGTACTTACAAGCAAGTATCAAAGGATGTGAACCAAATCAGAGATTTAAAGACAAAATGGCTGAGTCTTTTTATAAACTCTACACTGCTTTTACCTTGGCAGAAAAAGCTGTGTGTAAGAACAACCATATCAGTGTTAGGTACTAACTTACTCTTAGGCATAACTGTCTCTGTAAGTCTGGACCCAGCAATGGGAGCGATAGTATTAGTGAAAATATTGTATTTCTGGCCCTCCTTTTCCAGAGTATTGGCAAGTCCAACAAGACCAAGTTTTGCTGCGCAGTGGAAAAGATTCATAATTAGTTGTGTTAAAGTTCATTCTATTAAAAAAATCATTCAAACTGCACTGACAGTGATTTCATAGTGACTATTGATTTATCTTTTAAATAGTTCTTTAAAAAAAATTAAACTACAGAAAGGTATCATTTGTAATAAACTAAGCACCTTTTGCAGAATTTATTTTTCTCTTTCACATTTCTGTATGTATAGCATTCAGGAATATTGTGGCTATTGTTGTCTTTGTAAGTAATTATTGCAAAATATAACATAAAATATACATATGGAATAGCAGGTTTTCATGTTTTAGAGTATTTGGTTTGTCTGCCCTTGAAAACCCATCACTCCCTACCTGCACTCTAATGTATTAGCCTACCTTTTAACACCCACCCTCCCCTACTTGCATTGTAATTTTGTTTTTCTACCCTTTAAAATCCAACCTTCCCTACTTGTAAGGTTTGTCTACCCCTTGTAACAATACCCCCAACTGCATACCCCCAACTGCATTGCCATAGGTTTGTCCAGAGATCTTAGAGGGGAAAGACACATTTGGATAACCTTTGATGTTTACCGCAGTTACATATCCTGTCCCCTCCAAGATCTATGGTTTGTCTACCCCTGTAAAACCACCCTTCCCTACCTGTACTGTAATGTGCTTGCGTATCACTGTGACACCCAACCTCCCACACACTGTAATTGGTTTCTCTACCCCTGTAAAAATCCACCCTTCTCTACCTGCACTGTAATTGGCCTGTCCAAAGTTTCCATACAGTCCAGCAGCTGATGTGGTCATGATGACTCTGCCATACTTTTGTTTCTTCATATGAGGCCATGCTGCTCTGGTTACCAGAAATGAACCTCTAAGGTGAACCCTGTGAACCAAATCTGTCAATGTAACAGAAATAAAAAACAAATTGTCATTCTTTATATGGGCATTTATCACCAGTATTTACTGACATCTCCATATTAGTAGAAATCATGATCACAAATTGCTCTTCAGATTTTACAAAAATGAAATTCTGTACTTAAATATATGGAATTGAGATATACAGACACAAACTGACAGACAGACAGACAGACCTACACCCCCCCCCCACACACACACACATACCCCACATCCACGCCTACACCCTATACCCCCCTCACACACACACACACACACACACACACACACACACACACACACACACACACACACACACACACACACACACACACACACACACACACACACACACAATTTCCAGCATACTGGTTAATAAATCATGATGTGCACTAACCCCAGTCCAAATCACTGGTTCTAGCGAATGATCTATCTCTTAGAATACCAGCATTGTTGACCACAACATCTGAAAACAACAGTAGAAATATCAAACAATGAGAATAACAGGCATCAACATCAACTTTATACCATCATACATGTATTTATTACACCACATTCCAACTAGTTACCCATCTGGCAGACATTTCAACAACAAAAAGTGCCATAAGAAGGTGTCCCACATGAGGAAAAATGACAGTTAAAAGAAATGACAGTATATGAAGCAGTCAGCAAAAAATGTCTTTAATTGGTTGGCTATGAACACCTTAGTGGTGCTCTTATCCTGAAGAAAATGCTGTGTAAAACCAAAATGTTGAAATAAAGATTTTTTCTGAATATTTGAGATCTGTGAGAGGTGTGTCTTGCTCATGAACAGACCAACAAAAACTACGGTTGAAATATTACATTATCTGAAACAACTTTAGCAGAATGTTTTGGCTGGTTGAGAATACCACCAAATTTGCATGAAACACTGGGAAATGCTGATTTTTTCCAAAGGTGCCTGTCCTGTAGTAATGAACTATATATATCCTGGCCCTCACTTCTGGTCTAAAAACTGCTTTCTGATTAACATCCCCAGTGGCCAAACTGTACAATCTGTTGTCTTTCTGATATGGCATATCACGATACAATTGTATGTAGTATAGAAGGGTATCTTACCAATTCTGCCAAAATGATCTAATGCTGTCTGGACAACTTTATCCCCATTTTCTACAGAATCTAGAAGATACCAAAAAAAGTACAATGTTACATATGACATTCTATATATACATCTTTGTAAGAAGCAATGCACACTGGGGTAATCACAAAATACTTGTATAGAACATGTCAACAATAAGTCGAAGTTTTCGTTTTTTTTCTTCTCAATTTGAATGGGTCGGGAGTTGTGGTCTGAGATATTGACGTCACATGATCAATTGATGTCACATGATCAATTGACGTCACATGATCAATTGACGTCACATGATCAATTGACTTCACTCTTCTGTTTTTAATATAATTGACAATAATCAACAAACTTAATTAAAGTGCACAAAATGCAAGTTTCAGGATTTTTGCCACTTCATAAATGACATTTCATAACTTATAGGTAGTCATTTTTTAAATTACAAACAATGTTGGCCTGACATTCCAAGAAAAGATTTGTGTTTGTAATATGATTTATTACAGATTAACTATATAATAATTCACTTACCATAATTAGCAACTGCTTTCCCTCCCTTTGATCTGATCTCCTCAACGACAACATCTGCTGCTCTGCTGCTTTTCCCTTCACCTTTGATATCACCACCTAGATCATTGACTGTCAAAGAGAAAAACAAAAAAGTGTCTATAAATATCCGAAAAACAGAGGAAGGCTGATAACAAGTCATGATAGTTGATTGGTTAGGGGGACTAGTTTGGAATCTCAAAGTGGCAACTTCAAACATTGAATCTGCTGCCATTCGTTTCTGAATAGTTAAACTTTGAAGTCCTTGAACAAGATTTTAACCACCGTTGTGTTTGAGTCAACCCAGCTGTGTGTACCACCTGGTAGCTCAGACACACATTTCTATGTGAGTAATATAATCCTATGCACTAACAGAGGTTGAATGGATTGTATGCTCCCCTGGGAGTAGAGGAAGTATAGTAGGAGGTGGGGTGGGGGTAGTATAGTAGGAGGTGGGGTGGGGGTAGTATAGTAGGAGGTGGGGTGGGGGTAGTATAGTAGGAGGTGGGGTGCGGGGGTAGTATAGTAGGAGGTGGGGTGGGGGTAGTATAGTAGGAGGTGGGGTGGGGGTAGTATAGTAGGAGGTGGGGTGGGGGTAGTATAGTAGGAGGTGGGATGGGGGTACATTGTGATGTTATAGGTCCATGAGATGACAGAGGTAATAATTGTAAAGTACCTTCAGTAATTTGGGAAGCACTAACATTACATCAAATATTTGTATTATTATAATTTCATGGTAAATTAATTAGATATGTACTTACCAACAACTGAAGCACCCCTCTCTGCAAACCAGAGTGCATATTCCTTTCCTAGGCCTGGTGAGAAATGGAATCAAATTAATATATTTTAAAGGAAAACTGATCATTTATATAAAAAAGAAGTATGTTCTGCATTGTTTTAATGGCATTGTTACTGGAATTATACCATTCATTTGGAAGTGACTCGGAAAATAAACTGCATTTATCTATTCAGTGCTTCTTTGGTTGATAGTATGGAATATAATATGTACTTGAAACCCTAACCATATCAAGGACACACACCACATCATATCTACATTTGCTCTTCATAGCAATGACAACCAAGACTTAGCACAAATCCTTTTAATATTATATAATTGATTGATTTCACATTCTCTCAACTCTTATATTTCTTTCAATACAAAAAATGGTGGAGTTTGGGTAATAAGTATATTAACCCCATCTCATTCCATAGGTTGTTTTTTATATCAAGATCTCTATCAGACACCTGGTCAACAGACTTTAGACATGGGTTCATGTTTGTTGACCTTTGATCATCTCTGGACCTCAGGTCTATGGACCACTGCACTGGCTAACTTTATCTCATGTAATTAAAATTGAGTTTTATAAACTTTTCCAGGCTGATTTTTTTTTCAATCCTGCAGGGTACTAGTACTAGTACAATTACAATGTATTTCTGTATAAGTGATTCATGTGAAGGTACATCATGTATACAATATGTATCTATAAATATAATCATGGATATGTCAGTACTACAGCAATGTATGGATAATGAAGTTGACTACAAGTTGTACCATCACTGATAATTATTTGTAATATTCTCACCTTTTCATCACATGCAAGGATAAATTTCCGTCGAGCCCAAATCTCATTTTTTTTTCCCATTATGACTACATGCTTGGCAATATCTCTCTGTAACTTATCATTCAAGCAAATAAAGCAGGCCAGTTAAACTTCACATTAGTTGTAACTCTAGATTCAGAAAGTTGTGTACACACTGAGTGATTGTTCAACACTTTCCCGATAAAATATCCTATTTCATAATATTGCATATGTTTCAAGCACAAATGAGCATTGGTCTATTAAAGTTACGATCATTTTGCAATCACGACTTACCGTTACCAGCCCCAGTAACGAGGACAACTCGGCCGTCGAAACGCAGCTGATCAGACATGTTGGTTGAGTGCAAAGGTCATCTCTTAGAATCGCTTACCTGAGTGTGTGCGCCCTCTATCGGGCAATAACAGGAACCAAATGTTATTATTTAAAAAAATGAGAACATAGGATACTTTATTTTCGTGACATCGAATTTATTATGCACATATCATTTCAATTTTGTAATCCTTCATTTCTCACCATGAAAAATTTGAAAAAACGACCAAACATGGCCATTAAAAGTGTTTATAAAAGCAGGACAGTTAAGTTTTCAGATACTGGTACTGGTCCAATATACTGGTACATGGTAGCCTAAAAGATTATGCTTTTTTTCAGTATTCAGTATTGAACGTTGTTCATAATATAAACATGGTATAGTCACTTGTGTGGTGATGATTGGTTCTGTATAACCGAAACTTGGTCAATGCTTTTTACCTCGCTTTTAGGTGACTCTGTAAATTGGGTGAAGTTTTGCTTCAGTAATGGTTTTACATTAGATCGATAATTAAGCTTACTATGATGATAGCATAAAGTACGTACATCACGAGGAACGATCCCAGCAACGTATGAAATTCAACTTGAAGATTGTCTGAAGCTTGAAGATTAAGATCGTGCATATCTCATTATCATTTCTAAGAATTTCTTACTAAAAATAATTGTCCATTGCGTTTGCAATGTTGGTAATTTAAAAAAAAAAGTACATTCCGCTGCGTGCGTATATCAACTCAAACATTACGCTCAGTTGGAAGAAGGATGAATCAATTGTTCATCCCGAAAATAATGCATGTGTGTGTTCTCAATGTCTTAGGGTTGTGCCGCAAATCGAATATCATTTCTAGAAATAATTACACGTAATTTAACAACAATCCAGTGGGCAAGAAATGATATATCACTACACTAAAAGTAAGTCTCGAATACTTTACAAGGACATCTTTGGCGATTGGTTGGACGCTTCACGGTAACAATCAGAATTAGTTCGCATTGGTTACTTGTACTTCATCGTATTTCAAGTCTAGTGTTCCGATGTATCATGTACTATATGATGAGTAATGTCTAAAGTACCAAGTAATAACAAACTTTTCATTTTCAAGGTTTTTAAAAAGTATTCATGATATCACGAAGATAAACTTTAGGTTGCTGTAGTTTCTCATAACTGGCATATATAAAGAGAGCAGTGCATGATTCTACAAATACATCATATCAACAAGAATATAGATAAGCTGGCGTCGCATAGAAAGCATAACCCGGATACATTAATATCAACTAAGCTACGTACCGACATGGACAAGATGGAAACTTTGAGTAAACGTCTCTTTCTACTACACGCTTGTTTGTTGAGGCTTGTTTTCATGTTAATAATGTCAGGAAGACCGCACGACCCAGGTTAAACGCTATCCAAGTATTTTTTAGTGCAGTACAAAGTTTTAATTTGTTTTATTCAGCAAACGTGCAGACATTCATATGCGAGATAATATATTCTGCGCAAGCGCAAAATAACTTAAAGTGATATACGTCCATAAACTGAAATTTCATATTGTGTATAATTCCGAGTTGTATTGGATATTATGGTCGTTCATGGTTATAAGCGGACTTGACTACAGAAAAATTCACCTAGGCCAATAAACTATACAGCAACCTCCTGAGCAGAGCTTATACTGCACTGAGTCGAGTGGGGTAGGTGACCAAAGTTCGACAATGCACAAAAGAAGTAATTCAATAGAAATTTAAATACACTTTTCACCTCGCTCACCTTGAAAAAAAACTTTGCATATCAATAACAGCTGAAAACGTAGTTAGTACATACACAAACCACCAGACATCCAAACAGTACTAAAATGTTACTGGGAATAAGGTCCCGTCATATATTGAGCTATTTTTTATTCTAAAATGTGCTAGCTTCGGCAGCACATATACTAAAATTGGAACGATACAGAGAAGATTAGCATGGCCCCTGCGCAAGGATGACACGCAAATTCGTGAAGCGTTCCATATTTTTTCTTATTTAAAAAAAATAAAATTATATTGAAAAAATAATAACTGAAGAGAAGAGTAAGATGTGTACCTACGTTATTCTCTATCGCCAAAATGACATATTCCTGACACCCTTCTACACGTCGATATTAATTTATTTCTTAATTTTATTCAGAACGTCTTATGAAAACCAAGAAAATCGTCAAAAGTGTGTTTTACCATCCTGAAGTTAGGGCATAGGCCCTCCACAGACTTGCCCGGTACGTCGTTCAACGTTTCAAATTATGGGGCGCCCTCAAACGGTGATAGAATGTTACTCGAGTTTTCGTGTCCAGGGCGACCATCTCGACCATCCAGACCATGCATGGAACCGAATTTTGCATTGTATTTGTAACGTAAATACTCATATGACAAAGCTGGGAGAAAAGAATGTCAATTGTTTTCTGAAAAGTTTGTTTAAACTTGAAGTATTTGATGATTATCTACGCGCGGCATGTCTAAGCAGTGTAAGCATTCAATCTGTGATTAATATATTCACGGTTCATAACCAAATATTCGTGGTTGATCTTCAAATGGACATATATACCATGTATAAATTTGGAATATACAAGTTTATTTGTTCGAAAATTTGTAGAAGGGAACGCTGACCAAAGGGAGTATTCATGATAACAAGGTATTCATGATATCACGAAGATAAACTTGAATTGAGGTTGCGGTAGTTTTTCATAACTGGCATATATAAAGAGAGCAGTGCATGATTCTACAAATACATCATATCAACAAGAATATAGCTAAGCTGGCGTCGCATAGAAAGCATAACCATAGATCCTCCTCCCTGGAGGGTCTATAGCATAACCCGGATACATTAATAGCAACTTAGCTACGTACCGACATGGACAAGATAGAAACTTTGAGTAAACGTCTATTTCTACTACACGCTTGTTGTTAGCCTTGTTTTCATGTTAATAATGTCAGGAAGGCCGCACGACTCAGGTTGAAAGCTATTCAAATGTTTTTTCAGTGCAGTACAAAGTTTTAATTTATTTTATTATTCAGCAAACGTGCAAACATTCATATACGAGATAATATATTCTGCGCACGCGCAAAATAACTTAAAGTGATATACGTCCATGCACTGAAATTGCATATTGTGTATAATTCAGAGCTGTATTGGATATTATGGTCGTTCGCAGGGTTATAAGCGGACTTGACTACAGAAAAATTCACCTAGGCCAATAAACTATACAGCAACCTCCTGAGCAGAGCTTATACTGCACTGAGTCGAGTGGGGTAGGTGACCAAAGTTCGACAACGCACAAAAGAAGTAATTCAATAGAAATTTAAATACACTTTTCACCTCGCTCACACCTTGAAAAAAAACTTTGCATATCAATAACAGCTGAAAACGTAGTCAGTACATACACAAACCACCAGACATCCAAACAGTACTAAAATGTTACTGGGAATAAGGTCCCTTCATATATTGGTCCATTTTTTATCTAATATGTGCTAGCTTCGGCAGCACATATACTAAAATTGGAACGATACAGAGAAGATTAGCATGGCCCCTGCGCAAGGATGACACGCAAATTCGTGAAGCGTTCCATATTTTTTCCTATTTTAAAAAATAAAATTATATTTAAAAAAAAATAATTGAAGGGAAGAGTAAGATGTGTACCAACGTTATTCTCTATCGCCAAAATGACATATTCCTGACACCCTTCTACACGTCGATATTAATTTATTTCCTAATTTTATTCAGAACGTCTTAGGAAAACTAAGAAAATCGTCAAAAGTGTGTTTTACCATCCTGTATTGATTAGGGTTGAATACACAGACATGCCAGCTACGTTGTTCAATTTATGGGGCGCCCTCAAACGGTGATAGAATGTTACTCGCGTTTTTGTGTCTAGGGCGACCACAGGCATTTGTTTCCCGAGTTATGACACAGTGTCTTCCTTCGCATTTAGTGAAACTGCGCGATCACAGAAACATGTGTAATTTTACCCCTTTCATACAGTGTTGGTTTAATACGTCAATATTAACGATATTATCGTCATTTTATTGTATAATGATAAAAATATTCTGAGCCATAACTCGGGAAACAAATGCCTGTGAGGGCGACCATCTCGACCATCTAGACCATGCATGGAACCGAATTTTACATTGTATTTGTACTGTAAATACTCATGACAAAGCTGGGAGAAAAGAATGTCAATTGTTTTCTGAAAAGTTTGTTTAAACTTGATGTATTGATGATTATCTAAGCGCGGCATGTTCAAGCTGTAACTTAGTGTAAGCATTCAATCTGTGATTAGTATATTCACGGTTCATAAGCAAATATTCGTGGTTGATCTTCAAATGGACATACTAGTATACCATATATACATTTGGAATATACAAGTTTATTTGTTCGATAATTTGTAGAAGGGAACGCTGACCAAAGGGAGCCTATGGACCGTTTTACAAATAACAAACAAATATGCATGGGTAAATTGATGACAGTTTGTCAATAGAGGGCGGGTGTAGTTTTGACCCAGTTCTCGAGTTCGAGCAGAGTTTGAGCCGGTCGCGGTCGAGCGTACATGTCATGTAATTCATGTATATTGTAATGAGGTCATACTCATAGCATCAGACCAGACCACCAGACTTCAGGATTAAAGTTAGACTTCGTATCTGCACAGCACTGACACAAAAAGGATGCGTTTACTTCTGAATACATGTCGTCAAAACAACCTGAGAAGATTCCTGGTAATTCGAAATGAGCCAGGTATGAACAAAAAACAATTTGCGACAGCCTGATTGTACTGTCAGTTTGTTGTGTATTGCAGCATGATTGTCAACAAAACTACCCCCATCAACCATAAAACAACAACTTACAATTGTAATATGTATAATTTACCGAGTTTGTCCAACATTATCGACTTGCCAACAACTATGCAGTTGTCAGTATCACAGTCAGTTTATATCATGGAAGTATCACCCACACTTCCATGGACATGGTCATATTCAGTAGTCCCATGTCACTTGATTTAAGTCATTTTCTCTCTGTGTTTGTTGACAGGTAACAAACAGACATTCAGTGGCCTTAAAGACTGGAGGACAAACAGGATAAATAAAATCAGACAAAATGAAATAAGACTATTATCCACTTCCAGTGTGAGAGAATCCAGCTACATTAATTCAGTAAGCATGCCCTCGTTTGACATTTGACCTTTGACCTAGTTCTAATAGGCCCCTGCTTGTACAACTGAAAACCAATTTGCATGGTTTTAAAACATTCCCAATTGATTTAACACAGTTGTAGCAATTTTAAATATTGTTTCTCTCTAGTTTCCCCATGGGCTACCATGGTTACAATAAAATATAACAAATCCATTTATTTATTTCATTGAAGGATATTCAATTCGTATTTTTTTAAAGGGAAGATGAGAATAACAACACCCTTTAATCACAGATTTTGTATGACTATGTTGAAAATACTCTATCCACCATAAGGAGGTTTTCTTAGATATTTCTTATCTATTATATATTTTTCTATAAACACTGGTGTGGCTGCAGCTTGAGTGATTTTTGTTGTATGATGCAGCCACTTTCATTTTTATAAGTTTTTTTAGGAATGAAAGAGAAGTGTGGTAGATATGTATGTGTGGTGTATAATGTTACTGTGCATTTGTGTTTACTATGTATGTGTGTGTGTGTGTGTGTGTGTGTGCATGTATGTGTGCGTGCGTCTCCATGTATGCAAACATGTATATGTATGTTGTGTATGTATGGGTGTATTCATGTCTGTATGCATATAATGTGTGTATGCATGTATGTGTTTTAGACATGTTTGTTGATGTTTGTGCCACTACACTGATGTATAGATACGTGTATGTATTTGCCATTTTGTATTGTTGATTAGACTTTGTTTTTCATATTTTAGTATCTAACAGCTATAGTTTCAATGTTTTCTTTGATATAGGACAAGGCAATAGGGTTCAAAGGTCAATCACAGTCATTCACCTACACAGAAAGAGATGCAATTTTGTATGCCCTTGGAGGTAAGATTAATAGCAATATTGCAGACATTCATGACACGTCAGATGACAGATTTATATGTATGTCTTTGCCAGAATGTCTGGACATATATTGAAAATATTTTGGCAGGCCCATTTGAAAACTGTCTTTTAAACTTTAAGAGAATTGGAAATATCAAGTTGATCTTGTGCCTTTATAGGGTATCTTTACTATGGGCCACATTGCATCATGGGAGTCAGCAGAAATGATTATCCAATAAACATTCATGAGAGGTTTTACACTGAAGGAAATAAGCACTTAGGAGTCATGAATATTCACTGTTCAATCATGAATATATAAACACAATTGGAATATTCACACTGATAAGTTTACAGTTGACATGACTAGAACTTTTGCACAAGTCTGAAATGTCACATTCATGTTTGTTGATATAAAATGTTAATGTAAAACAGTGGAAGTCTAGCAAGCAGCTAGTAATATCTATAGTATATCCTGCATGTATGTTTCTTGTACGTATCATATAAAGTTTCTCCATACCTTATGACACTAAAATCAATATGTGTGTTTTTCAACAGTTGGAGCTAAAGTAGGCCAACCAGACTACTTAAAGTTCTTATTTGAAGGAAGCAAGGATTTTAGTGTCTTGCCATCATATGGTGTAATACCATCTATGCGGTCAACCTTTCCATTGATGGTGATGGAACACAATGTGCCTGGTATACGGATGAATTTAGCTAAGGTTAGAATTTACTGTAGCTATATATTCATTAACTAATTTGACCTCTACTCTTGTTAAAAAATGACAAATAAATCTACGATCAGTGCTTTGTTTTGGAATGTCTTTATAGACTGATTTGACCTTTAGTTTGTTGTTATTGTAGTCATGAGACTTCTTGGCTCTTTAACCCAGAGACTTGTCTTGGTGTTACTATCTCAAGAAGCTCTCTATACCCAGAGACTTGTCTTGGTGTTACTATCTTAAGAAGCTCTCTAGCCTACAGACCTGTCTTGGTGTTACTATCTCAAGAAGCTCTCTAGCCTAGAGACTTGTCTTGATGTTACTATCTCAAGAAGCTTTCTGGCCCAGAAACTTGTCTTGGTGTAACTATCTCAAGAAGCTCTCTAGCCTAGAGACTGATCTCAGTGTTACTATCTCAAGAAGCTCTCTACACCAAGAGACTTGTCTTGGTGTAACTATCTCAAGAAGCTCTCTACTCCAGAGACTTGTCTTGGTATTACTAGCTCAAGAAACTCTCCATACCAAGGTTGATGCAAGTTAGAAATACAGCAATGTGATTTGAATTGAAATTACAATGAACAGCTCTTCTACATCTAAATGGAACTTAATATATGTAAATAATTGGCCATAGATATATACACAGATGAGAACTGGATGGTCTCACCAAAACTAAACTCAAATAATTTTAATTCAAAAGTTCTGACTAGCTTTTGCCCTGTTAACAGAGTGTCATCAGGTCAGTAAATATATATATGTGTGTGTGTGTGTGTGTGTGTGTGTGTGTGTGTGTGTGTGTGTGTGTGTGTGTGTGTGTGTGGTACAAGTGCATGTACAAACTTCTATACACCAATCTAAAGGTCACAGACATGTTAATGTTCTTCCCACCTGACAGATATTACATGGTGACCAGTATCTAGAAATATACAAGCCTCTGTTACCCTCTGCAACATTAACTTCTGTGCCTACTTTAGTTGACATCTTGGACAAAAAATCTGGTGCTATTGTGGTTGTAGAAAGTAAGTTATATCATTCTTTGTCCCATCCCCATCAAATCATGTCGCTTAGTCACTTTATCCTGCTGGGGAGGAGTGGAGGTGGGGGAGTGCCATGGCTTTGTAACAGAGGCCTGTGATAAAAATAATAAAGTGCTGGGGGAAAACTAAATTGAATTTGTGGTATAACTTTATTATAGTATGGCCCCTCACTAGTTTATAGATTTCACAGGATTTTTTTATTTTTTATTTTTTATTTTTTTTATTTTTTATTTTTTATTTTTTTGGGGGGGTTAGACAACAGTTATTCTGTTCCCAGCTTCACCAGTGACAAAATGAAAGACATTTGCCCCCAAAAGTGTCCTGTTAGATCCATCAAACCAACATGGAACCCTACTATAATTATTGGTTGTTATAGTTTTCTGCTATACTGATATTTGTCAAAAGTCCTTCACTGTAGTCCGGGCCCCATTTCATATACAAACTGTACAGTGTTTTATGGTTATACCTGTATATATTATTTCATTAGCATAAACCTGCAAGCTGTCACAATTGTTTGCATTTTCAGATTACTATCATGGTTTATATAACATTATTATTAATGAAAGACATCTTTGTGTTTCAGCTGATACTTTTGATGAAAATAATGAACTGGTTGCATTTAATCAAATATCGTATTTTGAAGTTGATGCTGGAAATTTTGGAGGAAAAAGGAATTCTGATAAAATAAAGGTTTGTAAAGTGCTCATATCGCTATGAGTTGATTTTTAGCAAAACCAAACAGATTTGAGTGCTAGGTTAGTTCCTTACATGCCAAGATATTATGACTCACACTGATGTAGTATATATGTGTATGTACTCAGTTGTTGTCTATTGACTGCATGACTATAAACCTGTCTATGTCACTGATCTGTGACTATGATAGCTCTGAACTACACTTAGCTTGGTATAGAATCATGTGTTGCAATTTATGAATCATCATAGATTTTATGACTTAATATAAATATTAATATTATTATAATTTTCCTTACTGCATTCAGCCGACAATGAATGTGCCATCAAGATCCCCAGACTCTATTATTGTGGATAAAACAACCATGGAACAGGCTGCCCTCTATAGGTTGAGTGGAGATAATAATCCACTTCACATTGATCCCGAGTTTGCTGCCAAGGGTGGACTAGCAACACCGATTTTACACGGTTTATGTACTTTTGGTCATGCAACTAGACATGTACTACAACAATATGCTGGGAATGACGTCACCAAGTTTAAGGCAATTAAGGTAAAAAGGAGACTGATATTAAAGTGGCCATATGGATGAGAATTTGGTATTTATTTTGGATTTTTATTTGATAAAACAGCTTCACTATGTTTTTCTACTTGAAAAAATAATATGAAAGAACATATACCAAGTCCATGTTCATAACTCAATACATTGCAAAAAGATGCAAAAAGTGTAAAAAGTTTGTTATTGTACGTACAATAACAAACATTTTACACATTGTTTAATGTTTTGCCGTTTATTGAGATGTGTACATGGGCTTGGTATATGTTATTTCACATTATTTTTTCAAGTAGAAAAACATACTGAAGCTGTTTTACCAAATAAAAATCCAAAATAAATACCAAATTCTCATCCATATGGCCACTTTAAACTTTTAAAATTTGTCTGGTTTTTGCCCATTTTGGACCATAACTATTCTTTTCATTCCATTATCAGACATTCTGCAGACATTAATTATGTCAGTCTTGCATTCAACTTAAGAGCTAGTGGTATCAAATGCATTTAACATTTTGGTAAAAACTGGTCAAACAGCTGAAACGGCACATTCTAGAACACAAAGGTGGTAAGAGTTGGTTGAGGAAATGAAATTTGATGATTAAAATCAATTTAACTATTACAAAAATTGTGCCAATGGTGTTGTACCATAACTGTATAGTTTATTAAATGTTTATGTACACCATCATTTTACAAAAATGACATCAATGCTGATGAGGTGTCAGCAATATTGGGATTCACTGCCAAGAAATTGTTTGACTCTGTGAGTAGAACTTTTTATTAGTTAAGATTAACAAGTTAGTAACTGAACTGTGTGGTTTATAATACAGGTTAGATTTACCAAGCCAGTCCTACCAGGCCAGACAATTTGTACTGAGATGTGGAAAGAGGGAAACAGAATTCACTTCCAGTGTAAAGTATGTCTTCGAGAATCTGCACATCTTATTGTCCTTGAGATAAGCTTTTGTACTGAATTGTGGGGTTGGACTGAGATTATTACCTAATGAAATGAGCAATGTAATACCACTGACCCTTGAGCACTATCATCAATGTCAGCAGATTAGTGTTTGGTGTTGTGTCATCTTGCCTAGAAGACTGTTGATATGCAAATTAGGATAATTAATATGCATAAAATCGTAAGGAACTAACCAGTTCTAGACATTATTGTATTCAATATGTTACAACACCATTTATTTCCTTTTAACAGTGGTTCATAATGACAGGCATGCAGACACACACATACATACACACACATACACACACACACACACACACACACACACACATACATACATACAACAAACACACTGATACCAGGTGGTTAAAGTTAACAGTGATTTGAGATCACCGACCTGAGAATTAAGTTTCCTTCTGTCATGTACCAGTGATATCAGGTACCTGATCAAGTGGGACTTGCAAAAAATGATCAAACAATTGAATTCAATCAATCAGACATCCAAAATTGTTACATGCACACATGGAAGTTATTTACCATAGTTATTAGAGATTTTGTCCTTCAAAGTGAACCCTCAATGTATAGACAGTCAATAATATTCAAACCTTCCAAAAAGGCATTTAGTGTGTAGCCAGCTTTTGATGATTTCTATGTATACATTCAGATCTCAGTTACCCTTCTGATAAAGTTATTTTGTGGAATTTTGGAAAACACAGACCTTGTTTGCATATCATTCTCTCATCTATGCCTTTTTATCCCATTTGTACACCTTGTCAGGTCCCAGAAAGTGGAAACATTGTCATATCCAATGCATATATTGACCTGATGTTGGAGTAAAGGAACAACATCCATTACTGGAGTAAAGGAACAACTTCTATTACTGGAGTGAAGGAATAACAGAAAGTTCTACTATTTCCCAATATTAATCCTTGAGAAAGTCCATTGAGGTGTCAAACTGTTGGGAAATTCAAACTGTATTTATACTCGTTTCTTGCAGAATGACATCCGATATATTACTCTGTTAGATAGACACAAACTATTCTTGCAACATGTCGATACACCAGTGATAAGATATCAAACAGATGCTGGTTTACTTGTAGTCTCAGAAGAGTGGCGTCTCTGAAAGCAATTTTTTTTTTCAAGTTGCCATACACATACAAATGTATCAGTGCATATGATGATAACTGCAGCATTTTATTGATAAGAGTTCTTTAAACATGCAGGGTACTGTTTTGGGACTTCCAATATTTACATTATCTTGATAACAGGGTGATAAGATTTGCACAACTGAGGAACAACTATAACTCACTTTTGTAATCTACCACATCTAAGAACTAAAGTTTTAGTCTGTGTCTAGCTTAGTAAACCACAGACTCTCTCACAGTCCTTGGAACTTTACATAAATAGCTAAAACTTGGGTTGTTTTGTATGTACCGGTATCTACTGCATAATTGTACTCGGATACTAGGATCCCAGTATCCCTGTACCCGAGGCTTTGCCTAACACATCAACAAAAGGTTAGCCCTATGTGATCAATGAGAGCCCACAGTACAGGGATACTGGGATCCTAGTATCCGAGTACAATTATGCAGTAGATACCGGTACATACAAAACAACCCAAGTTTTCGCTATTTATGTGAAGTTCCGGGACTGTGAGAGAGTCTAAGTAAACCAAACCATATCACGTAGAGTTGTATATTGAACCTTTTCAAGATTGACATAGTATAAATTTACCTTTTTATGGGCAGCAAAGATTTTGACTTCATGTAAAATCATGCAGTAATACAATTCCTTTTCTTGATGCTGTCACAATGGAGATGTCATTAATTAGAATAAATTAAAGTGCTTGATGAAGGTCATGATGGGGGTCAAAGGTAAATAGGATAGTTAGAGAGACTTACTTGAAAATGATGATGATGGAAATTAGTGTAAAGTAGTGTCAAACACAGAATATAAACTGGAGTACTTTTGATATATATGTTATTTTACTTATCATTCAAAGATGTCAGAATAATATATTCCAAATAAATTGTGGTGACAGAAAGTGACTTCAGATTAATCTGTTCAAATCCTTTGATGTACATACTTTGACAGGTTTGTATGTTTTATCTTACTGTGAGCCAGAACTTTAAGTTCACAAGGGAAAAATAACAAAATCATGTTTTTTTATGGAAATGTCCAGTCAATTTATTCATATCTTTTGTACTCACTGAGGTTATCATACTTTAGCTGTCTGCAATTTGAAACTTTAAATTTATGAGGGAAAAATAACAAAATCGTGTTGTTGTTTTATGCAAACGTCAATGTTGATACATTACACACATAATGCTATTCTAATGTACACATTGTTTTGAACATAAACCGAGCATTATACAGCTTTCTATTCTCTGTTGTGTAAAACACAAATCATGTGATTTAAAATTAAGAATGTTTGCAAGAATAAAACTGTGAGTTTTCTACTGTCTTCTTTCTTATTTTCATTTCTGTTATGACCTGGCTGAATATTAACAGTTTATTGGCCAATAAAGTAAAGACTTAGTGTAAAAAAATGCAAATTGTTTGTTGTCTCTGTTTTTGTTACACCCGACTGGACATGGCTTATATCTACAGATGTTCTTGTGAGCACATAATCTAGGTGATCCAATAGGCCACTTGTGTATGTTTTGTTATGTATCAATTCATATTTTATATTAAAATAGTTCAAATTTGTGTGCACTGAGTAATAAATAAATTATTCATGGAATATAATACAATACAATCTGTTTTTGAATACCGACTACTTGCAAACCAACCTTTCCAACCATTTGATCATAACATCCATCTGTAAAACACTGAAGTCATTACTATTAATCCCTGTATTCAACAGATAGCTCTGTTTTATCTTCAAAATGAACCATCACATTTACATTTTTTCATAACTTAATAGATGTCCACATGATGTACATTTCTTGTTGTACATGTCGGTGGCTTCAATGTATGTTTCCTCTCCATATGTATGTTCATGCGTGCTCACATCCTTGGTCCACAGACTGCTTCGGACTTCACGCCTTAGTTCTAGAAATGAAAAAAGATGACAACAGTCAACAGACAAGTCAGTTATCGGATGAACTCTGACTCCTTACCATTATTCTCTTAATTCTATGAATGGTTACGCCATAGAGCTTGTCAATGAAAGAAACATAACTATAATAATGTTAGTTGTTATCTAGCACTGTGATCAAAGTGCTTTATGAATACTACCCATCTCACAGACCAATGGCAATACAACAGCCCTTTAAACATCTTCCACTTCCTAGAGAGCATACAACCCATTGTAGCCTCTGTAAGTGCATGGGATTAAAGCATTCATATTGCAACCTCTATCCTACCAGCTCCCCAACTGCACAGCTGGGTTGGCTGGGTACACTAATGATTCATGTCTTGCCCAAGGACTTCAGCCATTCAAATGGCTGTGGCGACTGTCGAAACTGGAACCTGCAGATTCCAAACCTATGTTTCATTCATGAATGTATCACTCACACTATGTTTTCTTGCATGAGAGTTACAACTTTTAAATATCACTCTGTACATTTTTATGAAAAAATGTTGTGTAATTGAGATTCGATAACTAGTCAACAAGAAATGCTGTTGTAAATTAATTTTTAAAATTGTCATGGCTAATGTCAAACATTTTGATTTGAGTTACCTACGACATCCTGTGTTGAAACCACTGTCATTGTCATGCATGAATAGTCGTAGTAACTTGTACAGGTAGATATCAACTCAATAATATCTGAAATATGTGTCAAGTTTAGAAAGGAAATGGACAGAAGCTAAGCATCTATACAAGCCCTTCACGGTTTACAAATGAATTGAAACATTTTAACAAAAGTGTCTGGAACTTGCCATCCTATTGTCATCTTTTTTTATCATACTGTATTCATCTTGCAAAAATATTATTCCAACTCTAAAAGATTTTACTTACCTTTCACTTTTTTGTCAAATTTCTTCCGTTTGAGCTTTTCTTTATTAAAAACTCTTTTTTCCTTTTGTTCAACTATATTTTCTTCACTGCCCCATATTTCAAGTGCCCTTGCTTCTACCTATAAACAGTCAAGTCAATAAGCACAATTATACCAGTATTATACCAGTAGGTGCAAATGTATAAATCTGACCTGTCGAGACATCAAAGTAAACATGTTAAAATTGTGACATAGGACAGTTGGCATGCTGCCAAGGGGCCCTGAATGAGAATAGTATCTATCATGACTGCCATATTTGTACAGTCAGTCCCCCACACATAACAAAGTCATCCATGTCAATTGCTGATATCTTCGTTATATCTGAGGGAAATGAATGACATTTCCAACACATCAGAATTGCCCCTACATATAATACATTTATTTATCGACTCAAAGTCAAAATTATCAGTCACAAACATTCATTCCTTAAGGCTATTTGAGTCTTGTTGTTACTTGTGAATATTACACAAAACATTTTACAGGCCTTACACGTATATTTTACTTTACCTGTGATTTAAGAAAAAGTTTCATGTCTCCCCATCTTGAATTGTGGGGATTTTTTCTAACAATGAACTTCAAAGGTGGTTCTCGTCTATCAAAATCACAATCTTTTAATAAATAATGTTGCTTTGCATCAGTTTTCGTTACCAATGCATGTTTTCCTTCGTTATCTCTGTGGATAGAAATGGATACAAAACGACAACATTAGATCATTATCAGAAACTGTTGTATTATCTATTACTATCACTATAAGAAAGGAAACAAGAAGTGTTAAAACCACAACAGTTCAGAACTAACATCTATCAAATGCTGTAACATTTCAAAGCATGGCGTTCTGTACAACGGCCTCTAGTGGCAGTTATCAATTTCCCCCACATGACTTAGAGGGTTGCCAATTACACATGTCCAAGTCAATATGAGATCCACTTAGCTTTTATATTAGCAGAGCTGTTAGTGGTAATTTCAAATTCAAAACACATTCCTGACCTTCTAACTTCATCTGCCTATATAAAGCTTGGTATGGAGAGTTTCTAGAGATACTAACACCAAGACAAGTCTCTGGGTATAGATAGCTTCTTGAGATAGTAACACCAAGACAAGTCTCTGGGTGTAGAGAGCTTCTTGAGATACTAACACCAAGACAAGTCTCTGGGTATAGATAGCTTCTTGAGATACTAACACCAAGACAAGTCTCTGGGTATAGATAGCTTCTTGAGATAGTAACACCAAGACAAGTCTCTGGGTGTAGAGAGCTTCTTGAGATAGTAACACCAAGACAAGTCTCTGGGTGTAGAGAGCTTCTTGAGATAGTAACACCGAGACAAGTCTCTGGGTGTAGAGAGCTTCTTGAGATAGTAACACCAAGAACAAGTCTCTGGGTGTAGAGAGCTTCTTGAGATAGTAACACCAAGAACAAGTCTCTCAGCTAATCACTTACCTACAGCCATCACAAACATCTACATTGTAGTGATTTAAGAGATAAGACTCAGAAAATTGTTTATTACACTCTTCACAGCTGGGTCTGTCATCATCTATGATTGGGGCTGAAAAGTAAGGTTTTCACTTCATTAGATTCATTTGACTAGATTTGAGCAAGAGAGAGAGAGATCAAAGAGGGTTGAAGCCATGGATAGCATCTAGACTAACTAAACTTATGATCGGCATGCAAGAAATGGTCATGGCTTTGTGACATTCTGATGTTTAATCATTCAAATTTGTTACATTTCATCAACTTGAACTGATCTACTAAGCAAGATTTAAACTCACCTGGTTGTTCAACAATTTTGATTTTGTCAACATCTTTATCATTTTCATTTTCTTCTTCAAGAAGGAAACCAGCTCCTGTGTCAATAAGTCTTCCTGGCATTTTGGTACCAACCACATCAGCCTTGTCAACACTGTAATTGGAAACAGAAAAATGCAATACTTGAACAACAAACTGTATTTTTTCATCCTTGCTTGAATAACTCTATGTATTTGCATAGTTTTAGAGTAAATTTAGTATTTATATTTTCAATCTGGAATATGAATGATTGTGCAAGGGTAGCTCAGAGACTTGGCTGTCTGACAGTATAGCCTTAGAGACTTGACATACTGGCTTGACAGTATAGCCCATAGACTTGGCTGTCTGACTTGACATACTGGCTTGACAGTATAGCCCAGAGACTTGGCTATCTGACTTGATATACTGACTTGACAGTATAGCTCAGAGAATGGGCTGTCTGACTTGACATACTGGCTTGACAGTATAGCCCATAGACTTGGCTGTCTGACTTGACATACTGGCTTGACAGTATAGCCCAGAGACTTGGATATCTGACTTGACATACTGGCTTCACAGTATAGCTCAGAGAACGGGCTGTCTGACTTGACATACTGGCTTGACAGTATAGCCCAGAGACTTGGCTATCTGACTTGATATACTGACTTGACAGTATAGCCCATAGACTTGGCTGTCTGACTTGACATACTGGCTTGACAGTATAGCCCAGAGACTTGGCTATCTGACTTGATATACTGACTTGACAGTATAGCCCATAGACTTGGCTATCTGACTTGACATACTGGCTTGACAGTATAGCCCATAGACTTGGCTATCTGACTTGACATACTGGCTTGACAGTATAGCCTACAGACTTGACATACTGGCTTCACAGTATAGCTCAGAGACTTGGATATCTGACTTGACATACTGGCTTAACAGTATAGCTCAGAGACTTGGCTATCTGACTTGACACACTGACTTAATAAACAACAGTTTTAGGCCCGAAAATCATGTCTCAGGACTAAAGCAGGAAATACAACATGCTGTTATGCTTTCTACTGAATCATGCCTACAGAGCAAATATTCCAAATTTCAATAATTGTCAGTGTTTTGAAAGAACTTACCACCAAGATTTTACCATCAATATATTTTTTTCAAAACTGTAGGATTTGTCATTGTGTTACTCACTTAACATTATTGCATATTGGAATCCCTTCATAAATCAAACCTAATTCAAACTCACAATAAAAAAACATATGTAAGAGGAGACAGGTCTTTCTTAGCACGGGTTAGTATAAATTTGTTGACAGTCCATATTAAAGTTAGTGTTGCTTGCAGACTGAGTAATTTGGAACTTGATTCTGACAATGTCCCTCTCCTATACAGACATCAGAATAGAATCATGTACTCTGTCTGAAAGATGGATAGTCTCTCTGCCAGACTCGTGACTATCGTCCCTAAGCTCTGAATGCTGAGCGGTGCAGCCACAAGAAGAGAGGGACTCATCCTGAAGTATAAAAAAGTCCTGCAGACATACTGTCCTGAAGTCCCTCTCTTCTTGCGGCTAAGCCACTCGGCATACATAAAAAGAATAGGGATGATAGTCATGGGTCTGGCAGCAAGACTACAAGATGGACTCAGTTTAGTTAAAGTTTTGGCCGAGTCTAGTACCATCCCAGTGTCAGTAGCTGGCCCTCATGGAGAGACTACTGCCTCACTGAAACAGCTATTGCCACCACCCATGATAACACAGGCCATGAGGAACAGATAGTGCCACCGCCGTAGTCATAGTCATAGTTTTTTTTGTGTTTTTTTTTTTTTTTTTTGGGGGGGGGGCAAAAGTCAGTTGCAATAATTGTACCGTTTGTTGTGATTTTTAAACCCCCCCCCCCCATTTTTGTGCTTTTTTATCTGTCGTTTAACGTTTGCTTTCCGGTTAAACTCCAGAGCGAAAAACACAGAAAAAAAGGGCCCACAAATGCTACAAATTACTACAGCTAGCCTAACGTTAGTCCTGCTTGTATACGGAGTAAGTCGTCCTTCGGTGTTGTGAGCGAAACGCATGCACCGTCTGCAAGCAGGACTAGCCTAGAGTACTGTCAAATGTTTCTCTTTCATTTATCTACAAACCTTCTATCGTGCCTGCTTACTGGGTACGGCTGACTCGTTAGCCTTGCCTGTCGTAACAATAGTGCCCGTTGACGATTTCTCTCTATTTTAGCTCTTTGAGTATCTGATAGTTTTACACTTGTAGTCGAGTCGCTTTCACGGCACCCGGAAGTGTCGACTATACTAGTGTTGTTCGTTTGTTCTGAAGAAATTAACAAAGAGAATATTACTATTGGCTACTCTTGTCTTAACTTTACTAAAAAATCTAATTATCACCACAAGAACAACATAGGAAAGGGAAATATATCATATCACAAATTCAATTTATCTACCCTGAGAACATTCTTTCGACCCATCCACTGCAGCAGCCATTTTGATTCAACCCCTTAACTCGTTCTAATATAAGAAGATATATACAATCACTTATAAGTTAGGGGGTCAAGTTCATACTCGGTCGCAGTTCTAGTTTACGCACTGAAAGGGCTCCCGACCCCTGTTTACGTTTCTCAATATTTGCTATAAAGACCTTTTGAGAGCGACATTTACGTGTAACCATAGACCCTGGTGGAGGGTGACACATTTCCTGACAACATATTACATGTACTGTATTAATGGCCTTGGCTTTGTTGATAAAACTACTAGTGTACTAGTAATCTAAACAAGTATACGTCAATAGGATATATAAGTTTGGAGTAGTTATGTAATTTCCTCAAAGTTCATGACTCTGAGAAAATAGTGTGATTCATGCAGTTCAGTGTCACTGTCACTAATGTATGGAGAAATGCAAATGTACAAAGGGTTACTCTTCCGCTACGTCATCAGTATCAAAACAGCAAAACGAGGGGTGTGTTTCTGTTGAATTTCCGGATTAAACAAACATATTGAAACTTGTACATCCTAAAAGTTGAATGCCTGGTCAATATCTTGGAGTACAAAACATCTCAAGAAATATGGTCAGACGGGATGCGAGGGAAACGAGGCATGCTGGGAAGGTGGAAATCTTCTCCATTAAGCAAATTCAATACTTGATTTTGAACCATTCGATTAAAACATTCCTAAGTCATCAAAGTGAAATATCGGACTTCCCCATAGTATCTGCATAAGGAAGTGGTTTCCTTGACAACAATGGTTTTCACTCTCGACATCTAATGTAAGATTCCAGGGACTATTTTGTGGAAACTTTTCAGAAACGTCTAACAACACTCCCTCTATCATTTTAAAAATTAATTGCACAGCAAACTCGGAGAGTTACAGTATCTTTGCTGCATGTTAGCGTATCTAAACAGACAACTTTAATAGGTATTGACAATGTTTGAATATCTCTGTGTATAAACGTGCATCCTTGTATTTTAACGCTTCGTCTCATTCATAGCATTTGAATACTTTTTACATTTGAATCAAAAGGTTCTGACTTGAAAATACATGTCCAGACTCAAGAATTCATTAGAAAAAAACAAATAAACGAGCTTATGTTTTAACAACTAATTACGTCATTGTACTTTTTAGACTTATAGATACCCACAACACCTCTTGAATAAGGGGTGGATCATTTGATATCCCGGGGGGGGGGGCTTGGAAGATTTCGGGGAAAAAAAGATGCCAAGAGGATTTGCTTGAAAAAAAAATCTGGATATGAGTGGGTGATGGAAAAAAAAAAGATGGACCACTGCTGCTAGAAAAAAAAATATCTTGGCAGGGAAATGATGCACAGGTTCGAGTATACTGTTCAACCTGCTCGTACCTCTCCAACCAGGACACTTGTCAAATCACGACAAACAGTTTCAAACACATGTCAGGGACCAGTCAGTTTCGTTAGCCTGAAGTACATATATATATTTGTTCTTGTCTCTGTTTCTTTCATAAATGGTTTAAATATTACTTCATGTAAGGGTTCAAACATAACTATACATAAAATTATACATATTACCTAGCTACCACACTAGTTACAGAACATGCCATGTAAGTGTTTGGCTGTTTCCCAATCAGTGCTTCACTTATCTTGCACTTTGGGGCAAAAGTGAACTTGAAGGTTTTGTAATGGTAATCTTCATACTATTGGATAGTTTATAAAAGAACTTAATCTAAATTGTTCTAGTCTCTTCAGTATGAATTGTCCGAAGGGATGATATACTTCCTATTTCAGACACTACATGTATCGACACCACAACTCAAATTCAAGTTTCTATTGTATACACTAGGTATGACCTCCTAAAGTGCTCAAACATGGAAAACTTATTTAAAAAGGTTATATTTACTTTAGCTTTTCGATGCTTGGCAATATATATCTCAGAGGTTATGAATAACCTAAAATTGCCTAAATAGAAACAAAAAACTACAGATTTGGCATGGGGGACCCCTTGGACTCCATCACCCCAGAGGCCACTCATTCGTTAAACCAACAATAAGATTCACCAAAATTGGTAAAAAAAACTTGAAAAGCTTCTAGGGGAGACCCCCCCCCCCATAAGAGGTAGACATGTCCAAGCCTCAAATCAAAGTTCTTCCCTCCACCTCTTACTGTCAAGATGCTATGAAACTTTATTTCAAAAATGTTTCAACCAGGTGTAGTTGCTTTTTACAATTGTTAGAGCTGTCTTGTAAAGCTTGCAAATTATTGTCTGAAAGTGTCTGTTAATAGCCTGAAAATTGGCTTTAAGAGTAAAAATCCTCCAGGGCTTCTAGGGGGACACCCACTAGAACCCCCCTCCCCCATAACAGGTAGACATGTTCCAGTTTCAAATCAAAGTTCTTTCCTCCACCTCTTACTGTCAAGATGCTATGAAACTTTATTTCAAAAATGTTTCAACCTTATGTAGTTGCTTTTTACATGTTAGAGCTGTCTTGTAAAGCTTGCAAATTATTGTCTGAAAGTGTCTGTGAATAGCCTAAACATTGCCTTTAGACAGCTTACTATCAGATGCTATGAAACTTTATTCACGGGGGTCAGTGACTTTTTGTTGGCCCAATGGAAAAAAAACACTGACACCCCCATCCCCTCAAGCTGGAGAAACTGACCGGTCTATCTGAATGTCTGAGCTCACCAATCAAGTTTCCGATTGGTATTTTCAGTGTGTCATCATACCATGGCATAAAAACCGTCAATGATGTTTATTTAATTGAAAATCAAACATGTATGAAATATGTAGTTTTCTAAATAAAATCTGTGTGTGATAGAACAGCATCTTTTTACTCTCTGTATTACCCTGTGCGAAAACCAAACAGAAAATTGTGGCAACAAATGTAGGTGTTCAACATTGACGTAAAAAAAAAAATTGGATATCTCAAAGAAGCAAAGAAAAAAAAGTTGCCAGCGTAGGCGAAGGAGAAAAAAAAAATAATTCTCAGGCAAGCAGTTGAGAAAAAAATAATGACTCTCCACCAATCTTCCAGGCCCCCCCCCCCCCCAGGATATCGAATGGTCTATTCATCTGCGCTCGCCATAAATCCCCCACCTATTACATGGACATGTAGATAACATAAAGTCATTGTTTATGGGTCCATGGATGTATTAGGGGAGATAATACATGTAAGAGGACCAACGACTGGACCTTTCAGAACCCCCCCCCCCGTAAATTCTGCTCGTTCAAAGATCGTAAATGACATTCTCCCTCATATATAACGCAGCACGTATGTAAATGACATTCTCTCTCATATAATGCCTACCATCAGATCGATCCAACCTTACATTGTAATCGTCCAAAACAAATCAATACCTCTTCAAGCCAAGAATAACTCTCATGAACATACTCTCATAAACCTTTACATTATGAATAGTAATTACACAGACTTCCTTGTCTGTTTCCTTTGTTTACAAGGCTGGGCCGGACCCATGTGTGCAAATATTCGCGCCATTTTTTGTCCGAGCTAAACCAACTAATCGATTTCCGGCAAATACACAATATATATGCTGATTGGTGCAAAGCTGGTTGTGATTACGCAATTCACATTATTCATTGTTCATTCTACTGGAGTTTAAATCACACGACGACCCACTCGGGTTACAACGACTCAGCATCATTTGCCCATATCATGAAATTCGATCGCCTGGTCTCCCTGATAGTGACAGCAGACATAATATGTCGTGGATCTTGGTAGCACGTGTATGTCTGGAAGGACAGAAGTTTACGTAGTAGTACTAGCCTAGATACAGAGACAGTGCAGCAAGAGCCGAACACGATCGAGCAGTGATCCGTGGATCAAGGGTGTCGTACGTACGGTAAGATCTCCGTCTTCTATCGTGTACACACATGCAGCCCCACTCAGTTTACGTTCTTGCATGCGAAGTCCCAGTTGTCCCCCCCCCCCCGGCCCCATCTCCGCTCGATGTAAACTTTACAGCATTCTTAGTCTGGATATGTGAGTGGAGGCGTAAATGGTAACGGAACTAGACTACATCATTCTGTATGTACATTACCCTTTCGTGTATGGTGTTGGGGGGGGGGGGAGCACATGTATGTTGTGTACATCATGTATGGAGGTAGCATTGCATGTTACAAACCATTGAACCACATACAGATGTAAACGTTTACTAGTACTTTCTTGTTGACAATCTGTTCACCTTCTTAGATGACATTTTACGTTTTTCACCGAGTATCAAAACGATGTTGCAAATTCTTGTGGAAACAATGTTGCTCTACGCCTAGTTACACGAACATTTGAGAAGATGATCATCACCATGGTGACTTGTAAGTTTTCAGCAGAAAACCAATGTGGTACTAAAAGTAGCACATCGCATGTATAACAGTAGTCTAGTTCCTGATGACTGTACGCCATTTACACTGAAGAACACGGTGGTCAAGAACTAGACTAGTGTAAGATATGATCCTCAGACCTGTGAACTGCGTGGACATCCGGACAACTAGTCTAGAATTCTAAAGTGGTACTAGTATTACGTTTTGAAAACTTCATACAAATACCATTATTGGTATTAGTATGAAATTTTTTTAAACGTAATACTGTACCAGTTTAGAATTCTAGACTGTGCAATATTGTACCAGTTTAGAATTCTGTGACTATACGTTTTGAAAACTTCATACAAATACCATTATTGGTATTAGTATGAAGTTTTTTAAAACGTAATACTGTACCAGTTTAGAATTCTAGACTGTGTAATACTGTACCAGTTTAGAATTCTAGACTACCAGACAACCGAAAACACAATTCACACCATTATTGATTACCAGCTTCGAGTCACAGAAGGGACACATGACAATACTGGTCAATAGCCTAGGGTGTATCTTATATGTATGAGTATTTAGTGAAGTGAAACTCATCTGACAAACCCTTGGTATCAGTTTACCATCCTGACCTTCAAAGAATGCCACTGTGACAATGAAAATAAAATGCTCCTACCTAAGCTTTTGAATAAGTTGTCAAAAATATCCACACAGGGTTGGTTTTCTTCAAACAATACCAGACACACCTTCTTGGATCAAAACATAACATTTGTATGCGTTTATTTATATTGTTTCGAGGCTGTGAGCTTGACTTGCACATCTGAAAAGGTTCATGCCTCTCTGGTTGGAAAAAGACCCACCCCACCTTTGATTGGGAAATGACTAGTGCACCATGGCCTGTCAGAACATGAACATTTCTATAAGTTCCAAATTTTACTCCGTCTGCAAGCAAGACTATATAAATGTTCATGTTGTGACAGGCCATGATGCACTAGTCATTTCACAATCAAAGGTGGTAGACTATGAGGTGACTATGCATGCAAGCAGGACTATAGTCACAATAGAGAATACTAAAATAATTCACACCTTGCCAGTTACTTTATTGCAACCTGCATTGCTTTTCATTTGTTTCTGTTGTCAGAGCACAGTTTTACTTAGTTTTGTTTGATATATTAGGGTCATGGTGTAGGCTTTGTTTACATGTAAATAGTAAAATTGTGAGGTGATATGCAGAAAACATGCCAGTATCCACCACAAAGTAACTAGAAAGTGCAATAATATCCCATAGATAAAACATGGAGGTGAGAAGGACCTGGATAAAGCTTGTCATCTCAGACCATCAAATGTGTTCAGAGCTCTTTTACTAGTACATCAAATCATAGACAGTGGAGGGCACTGTCTATGATCAAATAAGGGTGTAAACTGCTTCTTACAATGCCTATAGAAAATGGAATTTCTTATCTAAATAGATTTTGTTTAATAGGGTTATTTACAGATTTTTAACACAAACAGGAGGTGGCAGTCTGTAGTGTAGGTCTATTTAGTGGTCTGAGGTTGTTGGAATCACAGTACATATACACAAGACCCTCTATAATATACAGTAGTCTAATGATTTATACACTTAGATGTGCATGTATTACCAAACCAGAGTGATTTATAATTTATATAGAGTTTCACCTTGGTGACACATCACACACAATGTTTTTTGTTATACATTACATACAAAATACTGACACTGATATCACTCAAGCATATATATGCTGATCTCATTGTAACCATACACATAGAAGTTCTTCTTCACTGTCTATTTTGTAACACATATCATGGAAGTATAACCCATGTGGGTTATACTTCCATGCACAAATCAACATCACTGTTTGAAACAAGGAAGATTCAAACACAGAACTGTTCATTTGTGTTTGCATGAGATAAAATGGTAAAGTTTCATGTGGTACCCATACTTGGTGATGCATACATGCTTACATATGTATGTATTTCCACATAACACCATGAGTTGACTCCAGGCTACAGTCCTACTATGTCTTTTCTAGTACCTGACAGGGACCATATTCAGACCTCATCACTGTATGCTCTAGTATTATTTAAATTTTGACATTCCAGTATTGTAGGAATTCATTGCCAACAGCCTGGTCGGTATTACCACCCCCCCCCCACCTCCCATGGTGCAGTCTTTTTTCTTGACTCAGCATTTCATTGTGTAAATTATGAAATGAAATTCTGAATTTGATGATGACATACATACACTTACGTACATGTGTACATGTACACATACAAACATACATACATGCACATACATACATACATACATACATACATACATACATACATGCATGCACTACATGCATGCACTACATGCACACGTACGTACGTACGTACGTACGTACGTACATACATATGATCTACATACATATATTCAATATAATTCTCACTAGATTGCACAAAGAGGACTCTGAAATCTGAAGGCTGGTTAAGTCATTACAGTTGTAGGGTCACTAGGGGTTAGTCTAGAGTGACCCTTCTTTGCATGCAGTCTATTTGGAAACAGGATGGAAGGAATAGTAAACAAAACCATACTTACATTACAATTTACACACCTTTCAATTTAAAAGATCCAGTTGTAATTTAAATCAAGCTACTTGACTGGACTAACAAAGCCGATGAATTACAAAATAACTGAAATTTAAATGAATGTGTACTATAGGCTTGACATAAGTCATTTTGATTGCCATGATAAGCTTCAGAGATTAGATTAGACTGTCGACAGTCGCTCGCGCCTTTTTTCCTCGGCTTATCTAAACTCCGATCCGGCGCAACACTACTATAATCGATTGCATACTGATATCAAGGGCCGAAGGCTCGGGCCTTCGGCCCTCGATCACTCGGGCCTTTGGCCCTCGATATCAGTTTGCGATTAGACTAGAGTTGCGCTGGATCAGAGTTTAGATAAAACGTAGGAAAAAATGGCGCGAGCGACTGTCGACAGTCTAAGATTAGATATGACATTGACAACACCAGTACCATAATAGCTACATAATAGCCTGTGAGAT
The DNA here is from genome assembly GCF_964340395.1 of Glandiceps talaboti. Lineage (NCBI taxonomy): Eukaryota > Metazoa > Hemichordata > Enteropneusta > Spengelidae > Glandiceps > Glandiceps talaboti. Next base: position 19,878,049 of record NC_135560.1, on the reverse strand, counting down.
ATGTACGACATTTGTGCCATGCTATCAACTAGCACTAGTGGTTCAGAAGCGTAATAGGGATGAACAACACTACCTTATCTTATGCAATGTAGTACCCGAGAAAACCTCTAAAATCACAATTCATCGATTCATCAATCCTTTGCTGGTGTAATATGTCACAATCACAATTCATAACTGGTCAATGAATTATGTGGTTTGATTACCCATTGTTTACCTACAGCAATGCATCCATAAAAAAAGTGTTTTATGGTAATGTGTGATCTCACAAGTAATTGCAGTATGTGTTTTTCATAAGGCAAAATAAAATTAAAAAATTGTGTTACTGATAACCAGACCATCCATAAACTCTAAATATTTTTTTAACAAGAAATTCTTTGTCTTAGTGTATGTCTGTTTACTTTCCCCAGTCATTTGTTTTTGGGTCAAAGCAGTATTTTTCAAATTAAAAAAACAATTAAAATGGTGAAGATTAAACAGAATAAAATCAAATCAAATCCCAACCTACCTACACTATTTTTTGAGACCATGTTACATTTGTATCAGAAACACAGCAGTATCCTCCTCCTCCCCCCCCCCACCACATACATTATGTAGCCTAGCACATGTTTACATGAATTTGTCCATGACATGTGTTATGCAGTGTATCCTTTCAAAATGAAAAGTTCAAAAATATAACAAAATGTAGAAATATCACCCCCCCCCCCCAAAAAAAAAAGAAAAGAAAAGAAAAAAAAGAATCATTTTACCAACCCAAAACACAACTTTGTTTCTTGACCTCAGCCTAATATAATCTTATTGTTAATACACTTAATACATAATCTTAGAGAGCTTCATGTTATTGATATAACTCTTGGATTAAAGCCATGACAACCCAAAACATAAATGTTGTCATCTTGACAACCAATCTTCAATTGGGGATTATGAAGTATTGAGTAATAAAAGATATCTCTCTCTTTAATACTACATGTGAGCAAACATATTAAAGTTTCACACCTGTCATTTGTTTGATTGCCATTTAAAAAAACCCAAATAGGCAATAGTTTATTGGTAATTATCCTTATTTTTTATTTCTCTAAACAGTCATAAAAGATTTTAGTTGTCAACTGATTAAGTTGAAATGTGTAAATGGCTAGCAGGGTATCAATTACTGAGTTGGTTGGGGGGGGGGGGTTAAGCTTGGACAAATTCAGTTGGGGTTTGTCGTGAATTACATTTATTGATCCTTATTTTGTGTTATACGTTGTTATTGTTATTATTGTTGCCGTTTCTAATGAACTCATTATATAGTCATACGTCATACATAATCAACCAATCAGCACGCAGCCCGAGGATAAGACAGAGGATCAAATCAAAGTTTCTTGAGTGATGTAAGTTTCAGTTACAAGTTGGAAGGCGAGTGCATATATATAAAGTACAGAGCTCACAGAGTTCCCAGTGTATCCTACTACTTGCTTGTATCGTCATTTCTATTACTGCTGTTTTCGAACCCCCTTTTCTATTGTGAGTCATTCACTGGGTTAGAGGAGCTAAGCTCCAATATACACCTGATCACTGTTCATTGACAGCAGAAGCAGGATATCAATAGAAGTTAGAAAGATGTGTACTTTAATAATCTCATATTAATATCTACAAGATCACGTTGCATCTTTTAGCAATGGTGTATGTAGCATTGTTGTTTGGTCAAGCGTTCCATTACCTCAAGGTTGCAAATACACATATTTTCACAGAGGCAAAAATGTGTAGTCAGTTTTGGAGGAATGTTTTGACTAAAGACCACAATAAAGAAAGATTAATGGAGGTCAAACAGGGACAACCAAACATACCATAGAGTTAAGTGTTTGCATATGTTGGTCCATGGAATATGTCCAAATGTATTTTAATATCATGATTAATAGCATTACATTTTACAAGTACTATAGAAAAACTATGCAAGTCTGTATCCTATGCCTGTATCCATGTACATGTATGCTTTGCATGTACAACACAAATGTCAGTCTTCGTTGTTTTGATTGATTGTTTTCATTTTCTATTTAATACAGAAAAACAGAAAAAGATGGCAGCTCATGTTGGTAACGCTGATATCCAAAGGTTGCATTCTCTTCTAAGTGAAAATTCCTCACTTCTTTCTAAACACTTATGGAAGATTAAATACAAGTTCCACAAATGGGAACCATCATATGGTGATACCAGTAAGCCAAGAATACTCAGGGAAGAAGATAAGACAGGACAACCAGAATACCAGAATAGTGTGTGTGAACCACCATGGAAGAAATGGGGTCAAACTCAAATTAACAACAATCCTTCAGGAAGTACTGCAAGCAATAATCAGATACCAAACCTTGCTTTATCCATGCCTGCCTCAGAACAAAATATTCCACAAAAGCTGCCCATGAACAACAGTGAAAGACAGCAGGCACCATCTTCAATAGATCTCCGACTACAGTGTACTGATGATTTTCTCAATGCAAAGAACTTTCCTGAGAACTTGGAAAGTAACCATTTCTCTGGCAAGTTTATGTACTCCTCCAATTACTGTGGTCCATCAGTTGCTCATGCCTCTGTAAGGAATGGTTATCACAATGCCCATACTACCCAAGAAACATTTGATAGAGAAAGCATTACTAGAACACAACCATATAATGGAAATGAAGCCATGCGTCATTCATATATTTCAAAGAACTTGGCAGCAGAGAAAGATAAATGTGGCAGTTGGTATTCCAACAGGTCGTACTTTGATTCTGCTGAGATGGAGATGGCAAAAAGACAAAGACACTATCATGGTATTCAACAAATGTCTATGCATACTGAATATCAGTGTTCACCACATCCAGCTGTTACCAAATGGGCTCAGGAAAACTATACTTCACACTTGAACCAACAAGGAGCATTGCCAAAATACAGAAATTTAGAGTTGTCTCAGGAAAAGAATCAGACAAGACATTACTACAGTCCGAATTATAGCCCTCATTTGGCACAAAATAAGAAAAGGTCTGTATTTTGGTCAAATCATGACAGAAAAGGAAGTGAATATAGCTATTCAGTCCCAGGCTGTAAAAATCCTGCATCCAGTAAGTTGTGTACACCATTGAACGCTGCACACACTGCCCATCCAGCCACTAGGATAAGAATGAATGAGCAGCATTCCAAGTCATCTCCAATACTACCCCAAGCACCTACTCATATGGAACGAAAAAGAAGATATGAAACAAACGAAGGTCCTCTGCCCAGGGGTTTTTCAAGTGAATCAAGACTGAAGAAACCTGTGCCCAACATGCAACAGTTAGTAAAGGAAACAGTGTCAACCATTGAACAGTTACCACCAGATGTTAGAGAAACTTTGCTAAGGTTTTTACCTCAAGAACCATCACCCCAGACAAATCAGCATACCAGTGGACTTTCTCAGATCAAGATTGTGGATGTTTGGAGTTTGGCACCCAGTCCCTCCAAGAGAGCATGTATAGAAGATTCCAGGAATGTTAATAGTGATTATTCATCACCAGTATGTAATGATATTACAAAAACAGTTGCTGATTATACATGCTTACACAGCACCACAGATGCTGGAATTGCCATGAATGATGCTTGCAAAGATGGTTTTGAGAATCTTGACGGTTCCCATAGTAACGTTCAACTTTCTACAGGAAATATGACAGGGAATGTTGATCAATCCTTAGATAGCAGCAACTGCATGTATTCACAGGAAAGTGGTATTGGAAACAGAAACGTCTCTCTATGTGCTGCATGTAGTGATATCACCCCAAGCCCATCTGCTGATGGGCTGACAAAACACTCTTCACATTGCCAAGTTTGCCTGGAATCTACAAAGGGATATATGAATATGACAGTCAACAATCAAGATAGTTCATGTTTAAGTAGAGTTGATAAATGTGATGAGAAATGTGATTCCTCTCTGGAGTGCCATGAACGTAATACAAAGGAATCAGAAACGGAATCTGGTGGATCTGAAACCTTGTGTGCCGCAAAAATTAAGCAAGAATGTAAAGATTACAGTTCATGTGAGAAAGGATGCTGTAGTTCTAAAGAGACTGTACAAGGGTCTGATGCACACTGTAAAACTGTGCAGAATATCATCAAAAGAGAACCAAGTGATGAGTTTTCTTCCTTGACCTCAAAGCAATGCTGTAGAACCACTTTAAAGTTTGGAAGTGAGAGCACAGAAGATGGCAAAACAAATGGTGTGTACATAAAACAGGAGCCAATAGATCATGATATAGCATCCTTGCAGAACTCTACCAGGTTTGCTAGTAACCAAGCATTGCAAGTTCATGGTGAGTTGGACATGTTCAAGAGTATCAAAATCAAACAGGAGCCAGTTGACCATTTTATATCTGCAGCCCTCAGCAATCCCGAAGATTGTACTGGGAAGGACACTGTCAAAGCAGATGACACTGAGGAATTACATCAAGACAGGGAGCAATTATCAAAGAAAGGTATTCATTCAAGTAATGTTTGCCTTTCGGGGAATTTCATAGACATTCCAGAAACCCCAGAATGGCGACAGGAATTACCATTGGATTATTCTGTAACTGTTAAACAAGAACCATTGAATGACAGACACAGTACCAAGTCAACAGAGTTTATTGTAGAACCTATAAGTCCTGTAAGTGTGGATAGCAGACAGAGTGCCAAGTTAACAGACTATGCTGTAGGATCAATAAGTCCTGTAAGTGTGGAGGACAGACAGGGTGCCAAGTTAACAGACTACATGTGTGCTGTAGAACCTAAAAGTCCTGTAAGTGTGGATGGCAGACAGAGTGCCAAGTTAACAGACTATGCTGTAGAACCTATAAGTCCTATAAATAGTTATCAGTCACCAGTACTACAGTCCAACATGGATTTAAAAAGTTCCTGTCTTGGCAATGACAATGTAAAACTTACTTGCAACAAGAATGATTCTAATCATGTGACCGGAAAGCTAACATTAAATAATGTCTCCAGTAATGTAAACATGATTAGGGCTAAGACGTCTTCAAAATCAATTGTTGATATGGCACAAGAACGTCAAGGAGACAAGAGAAGCAGCAGATACAAAACAAACATTCTCATGCAGAGTGTAGAAACAAACCAGACTTGTGTTATTGAAGGCAATGGTGACATTGACTTGGACACTATAATTCAGGCTCATGGTATGAAAGATCACCTTCCAAATAATGTTAATGTACATGACAGCCAGCCAGCAGTGCATGCTACAAGAGGAGAACGTTATTCTGGCTGCAGTGATAATACTGTCAATGTTGTCTACTTGATGCAATCAGACCCTGTGAACAAAAAGAACTTTCCATGCTCAGAAGACAGGAACTTCACAATGAGTACATGTACATCAGATAATGATGGAAAATTAGATCCAAATCCACCAACACACATTAACATTTGTGCAATTACAAGAAATGTAACAGGTATTGCAGTACAAGTACACCCTGCTAGACAGAAAGAAACAAGACATTGGGGAGAGAAACAAGTAGAGCTTTATGAACAAAAAAGAATTTTGGAGCCAGCCAAAGCCAAAACATCATATGAATACCCTGATATTTCAGTGCTATTACAGCAGCCATTTATCCCTACAGTTTTGCAGCAGTGGAAAATCCCTTCTACTCAACGAAATGGTAAATTCTTTATGCCAACATTACTACTCAGGAAAAGTATCTTCCCAGACTTGGACAATGTGTCATTTCATTCCATTCTGAAGCAGTGTGGTATCATGGAACGGCCAATGACTAGAGGAGAACAAGAATCCTTCTGTGCAGGTACCAGGATGCAACGTGCAGGAACTAGACTAGTACCTCTCTATGAATTAGTCTTGCATTACAAGACCTTGCTTCAGACTATACAGGAGACGTGTAAATGAAAATGGAGTGAAATCATTGAGTACAACAGCAATGTAAAAAACATGGTGATGTCGGTTATAATCTAAAGGATACCACCCTAAACTGTCAGTGACTTTACCAAGCACCAATGTATGCATCACTATTATAAAACAGACTGCTGGGGTGCGTTTGATTTGCATAATCATGATTGTGATTAATCTGATGTCATTTCTGGAAATGAGGTTGTGTCAAAAATGCTCAATCATGATCATGATTACTTACATGTAAACATTTAAAAAAGTTTCACACATTTCCTATAAATGCGAAATCATGATTGTGATCGATAAATCATGAATATGATTGTGCAAATCGAACGCACCCAAGATGTCAACATTTCAAAATATGACTAGTGTTTCTACAACCATATACTACATGCAATCTTTTTGTTTCAAATTATGATACACAATGATCAATATTTGATAAATGAAAACTCTGATATAGTATAGCAGTTGACTAATATCAGAGTTGATCAAATCAGAATTGGCCACTTGTAGGCTGCAATGTTTCAAACAAACTTTAGATATGAAAAGCATCCCTTTTTGCTGAAAATATTTATCATTTTTCAGTTTTGACAGTAGCATAGAGGTGTCATGTTTAAAGGGGAACACCACGCCAGGAAATAACGGTATTAGTGGGACTGTCCAGAACCCAAATTTATGAATATGCCTTTATTTTCTGTATTGGCCTTTGGATAAGCATACCCTGAAATTTACCGAAATGGATTATTTTCTGTGTGAACAATAGGAGACTTGGACAATAGTCAAGAAGCATTTATTTCAAGACTTGTGCCTTTTTTTCTTTAACATTTTCTGTAAACATTTTTCTAAAACTTTAACTGCATGCTATTCATTGGACATCTTTGATTACTTTTGGAACTTCCTGGAAAGTATCACTATGTATTAGACAAATGTTGACTTTATTAACCTGTAAATACACTTCAAATATTGACAAGAAAATGAAGCATATTCCTTCCCTGTAATATAATACATGAGCCTTCAAAAACAAAACATCTCATTTCTTATTTCTTTTTCTTTTCATTCAGTTTTTGATTTCTGATTATAGATAGACAAGTTATGCAACATCACATGTATCTTCCATAGATATATTGTATATGTTTATACTACCAAATTGATAAAGTAACATCATTCAACTTTATTTATATTGTATAGTGTTAAGGGAATTGATGTATAATTCCGTATATCATTAAAGACTTATTTTTTATCATAATTGAAATTTTTTTGTGAGAGAGAGAGAGAGAAGATGTATGTGTGTGAGAGAGAGAGAGAGAGAGAGAGAGAGAGAGAGAGAGAGAGAGAGAGAGAGAAGATGTGTGTGTTCGTGCCATCAGATGGACAGACAATACTAATACTGATTTGATCCACAGGCCCTCTATTTAGAGAGAGATATCTCATATATTTATATAATGTGATTAAATACCACATGCAGAATTTGCAGAGGTCAGCATATTGGAATAACTGGTAAACATATTCTGATTATACTCTACAAACTAAATGTTATCTTTCTCTCAATCCTGTTCATAGATCAAACCATTTAAAAGCTAACATTAGATTAAGGCGGTTAAATTCTCGGCACCCTTTCATCAATTTTGACTTAATTACAACTTGTTATCAAATCAGTTATCAAATTAATTATTACATCAGAAAGGTAATCTACAACAGTAAGTAGTACGGACATCTGATCATTAATATCTGATACACTTCTTTAGTTCTCTCTTACATAATATATTTGTGTATGAATAGCTGACATTGAAACATTGAGTTACTAAATGCAATAAATTCTTTTATCACCAATCATTTTTTTACTGCAAACAAAGTCTTCATGTATCTGAAACCCATAACTAAAGCCAGGGGAACGTTCGATGTGTCAAACCGCACGAAATAAACGTTATTAAATTTTGTGAAATAGCTTATTGAGGTAGAGATGACTAATTATAAGTTCCTGCGATGGTGACCATATCGTATCCAGTGTTTTTGGTCTGATTTACATTGTATCTAGTATGAATTTCCAGATGGCAATATGACATAACTTGACAGTTATGTTGTACCATTGGAGCTACATAGCTTGATAGTGATGCAAGCAAGCAAACTAAATTCTTACTTATCTGTAATAGATACTGATAGTTAAGTTTTATTTGAGAAGTATTGTGTACTCAGACTAACTATTTGAGTGACAGGCATTGTCTTCGTTCCATGTCGAGTGAAAAACATGTTCGTATAGTTTGCAACACAAGATAAGCTAATTTATATCTATACGTTGTTTGACATAAGCGAAAATATTCACATATAATAAACAATAATCGGACTATACTGCGGTGCACTATCATTCTCACATACCAGAGCTGTTATTTCTTTCGCGACACTGCGAAATATTGACGACGGGTTTTGGACGGTGCCGTAAAAGAGGCTGTGATTTACGACGATGTCCAGTATAAAGGTAATGTCGATACATGTCTTCACCGTTATTGTTAGTGCGCGTGGTATATAGTATAGTAATAACAGTTTCCTCCACAGATCTAAACACTGTGTAGTATGCGTATCACTGCGTATGTCATCGAGTCATTTAAGTATTATTCCTAATATTACCAAGGTTATATTATGCATCAGTAATTAGAATACAATAATTCATGGCGACAATCTGAACAATTAATAGTAACCACGACTGCGATATGTGGGCAATCTGCATCACAACAATACATAGCGTGTCTAGTAGGCTTCAGTCACTACACTCATGAAAGTATAAACCCACATACTTCCATGCTACACTCGAAATAGACACATTCTGGAAATACTTTTACCCGTTAGGAAATTATAGATTCATGACAACGTCATGAAACTTTGGCGGAGTACTAATTTACCCTTTTCTAACTTTTGGCTATTTTATGAAAATACAAGACTTACAAATTTCTGTTTGCTACAAAAGTATTTCTAAACAATAATTGTATGTCACTTGCATAGATACATGATAGTTGGCAATAACTAACTTGCTATACGAACACGTGTCTTAATATGAGCTAGTGTTGACAGAAAGCAATGCTGTTGGCATTCTCTCTAGACATAAACTGCGTCACGATCCAATTTTCCACTCCTTGAACTGTTTAAATGACTTTCCCTTGACTTGTGACATAGATTAATGATGTATACCGTTTATTGGTAACCTTCCAACGGGGGTGTCGTTAGGGAGCCTTCAGTAATTACAGGGGGAGCGGGGGAATGTGGATGGGGTCACTTTTTACAAATCGGTCCTCGGGGAAGGGCCATGTTTTAGAAAATGGGATGGGGGACACATTTTACTTCGACTAATATTGTATTGTTTAAACTTTACATTATTTTGTGATTTTGGCAGCCCATCACTGCCATCCGTTCACTTCCATTTGCTACCTGCCGGAGACATCAGAGGTCATTTCAACTTCAAGAATATTCTCGTAAATGTCAGTAATATCATCGCTTACATAAACAGATGTTGTATACATCTATCAACACGATCATACACCCGTTGTACCAATATTAGTTACAACCCACTTCCTATACTCTGCGCTTTTAACATTACTTATCCTGTGAAATAAAGTATTCTGATTTTAGCTACAACTGGAGTGACCCCTCTCTCTCTATCCACCGTTCCCAACACTCTACCTCACAACAACCTGCCCTTCTAATGTGCCTAGCCACACTACCACATTGGTTAGGGTTAGCTAGGTTAGATACCATAATATCAGAACATATCAATCAAATCACTCCGGATATCCATGCAATGAATCAATTGTCAGATGTGATGTGAGGATAGGGGTCGGTCTCACAGAAGTGAAATGGGAATAGTTGGGTTTAAGATATTAGGGATAATGTTATGGTTTGGAGATGTTGACCTTGGTTCCCACAATGTCGGGAGTGTGTCCATCTCGTAGGAGTTAACTCTTTGGCCTACATCTCGGCCAATTAGATACAAACACAGCCAATGATTAATGATATGCCTCCAAACAATTAATTCATTGTGGTTGTAGTAGTGGGAAACAACCAACACCTTTGAAACTATCAACGTGGTGGCAGCGGTGGGATCAAGTCGTTACTATTGATTCTGGAACTTGTGTCCTTCACATCTGGCAGCATTTACCCCCCCTCCCTTTTTTGTTTTGTTTTGTTTTGTTTTTAAATATATGAATGAGAGAGGGTCATGTTTCAGAGAAAGGACATTGTGGGAATTCGAAGGCCACTTTTTAGCAAGACGGAATCGGGGGGTGGGGGTGCGGAGTGGATGGATGTCATATTTTATTCTATAGACCGGGCCTGATTCCTCCACCCGTACAATTCCTGAACTCCCTTGCCTAAGATGTTCTATAAAAATAATAATATTACTAATATTACTTAATAATAATATTATTTATAAAATAGATACTGTTACATACATACATACATACATAATAATTTGATAACTAACTGACTTGCAGAAATATAGAAATGTCCGATTGACCTCAAACAGCTGTGACACTAGTATAATAGAATATGTCCTGAGACAGCTTGTTACAATACAATAGGAAAGGTGAAGGTCAACCATATGTCTTGAGACAGCTTGTTACAGTACAATGGAAAAGAGAGTGATCTCTGGTAGCATAATTAATTCTTTGTAATTAACGTTATACAAGTTCAAGAGCTGACACAGGACTAAAGACAAAAGAAGGGTAATGAAGCAACTCAATAAAAGAATTTATTAATATCAATAAGTCCACGTCGGAGATATGAGATTTTAACCCAATCAGCAATCTTAGAATAAGAATTGTAATATGATTTGTATATCTAGAAACGCCCAGTTTCTGTGCTATATATATGTCACATTTTAATTGTACTGATATGGAGAGCCGAGAGGGCAATTTGGAAGTAGAATGTAAGGGATGAATATATGGTGAGAACTGGTTCTCTCCATGGAGGTAGGAAGTAGGTATTTCAATTTCATTACACTGGTAGCCAGAAATGAGTTCATGTAAATGTCTGCTTCCCTTCATAATAATGTCAAAATAATATGCATATTGCCCTTTACCTACACCTGCTCTACCTAGTATCAGTGGAGATTTTAACCGAATAATTTCTGGGTAATTAATAAGCTTACACATACCGTTGTTATCTCGTGTCGTTCCGCATTCACCGGTATCCTCTGATGTGTGAGGGCGCTCCGTCACGGCGTACAGACTAACCGGGCAGTATGGGGCAGCATATACCCAAATTATCGGATAATTGTTTTGGCAATACAAAAGTGCATAGTTAGATTTAGTGACTGGAACGCATTATCAGAATATTTATACTTGACATTTTGAACTTTTACCAACAACTCAAATTAATTTAATTGTTTAATGAAAGTTTTCATTCACACCTCACATATTTCATGACCTTGTCGCCCCAATTACAAACTATCAGAAATGATGTACAAGCCAAGATTAGGTGAAGACAATTTACCGTTAGACTTGCAGGATTAAAACTTTGGAATAGCATACAAAGAAACGTCACTTGCTACCCTTATATATATATATATATATATATATATATATATATATATATATATATATATATATATATATATATATATATATATATATATATATATATATATATATATATATATATATATATATATATATATATAACTCGGTGAGTATCAATCTGCTATAAGACAGTGCTCTATACCGCAGTGGCAGAGCGTAATAGTTTTGTATATATATATATATATATATAGTGTGTGTGTGTGTGTGTGTGTGTGTGTGTGTGTTTGTGCACGCCGTGAAAAACAGAAGTAGTTGATAGGGTGCTGACTGGGGGCCTACTTCTCATTATTGCTTTAAAGTATGTATGAACATATGAACTGAAATTCGTGTTCAACAACTACTACGTACATCGTACCCATAGGCATCGTACTTGTAATAGCTAATAGTGTGTTATGTGTGTGCTGCAACATTCATTTTTGATCACTTGGAGACACTTGGAATCTAAAATGTTAGTAATGTTAGGGTAAACAGTTTGTACTTGATTCTGCTGTGAAAACATTCGGTGGCGCTTCACTCCAAATGAGAATGAGATATGATTCGAGAGGCTAGACTCTGCGAACTCTAGGAAATGAAATCACGACGTGTGCTACATGTAGGCCAGATGCAGGCTGTGTTAATCAAGAATGATTAAACGGTTTTCAACAAAGACACACAGCTACCATTGTAAACAATCGTGACTTCTACTATATTCGTAAAGCAAATGAAAATCTGAAATTGTAATACTAGACAATGGCACAAAATATTCGCAATACATTATAGAAAGGTCATTATTAGCCACTTTATTACCATATTAAAGTACAGAAATATTCAAGAACAATGTGTACATGTGCGTGTGTTGAGTGTATCATGATCATTACAGTTGTAGAGTTATCGCCATCTAAAAACTACTAAACGCTAACCAGATATAAAATAGATATATTAGGAAAATCTCTCTCTCTCTCTCTCTCTCTCTCTCTCTCTCTCTCTCTCTCTCTCTCTCTCTCTCTCTCTCTCTCTCTCTCTCTCTCTCTCTCTCTCTCTCTCTCTCTCTCTCTCTCTCTCTCTCTCTCTCAAATTTGAATCTTATTCTTGCTGAGCTGATCATAGATTGGTCGGTTAGATTCTATAACTTTGTACAATATCTCTGGTAGTTCTACGTCAGAGTAGACCGACGTGTTACTTCTCTCCTCCACAGACGCAAAGGAAGAACTGGCCAAAGCAACGTCATAGTACTTTACGAATGGACGTTCTTGCAACGGCGGAAACCAATAGGATTTGTTTCCCGGTTTCCACTTCAGCATCGACTCATGGAAAGGGAGACCCGTTTCATTGCAGTACTTTTGTAAAACTTCTCGAGGTGCACGGACTAAGTCATCTGACTCAATAACAATAGGACGCTGTCTTAGGACTTCTTTTACATACTTGTAGATTTCAAACATTGCTTTTAAGTCACAATATTCAGCTACACTCTTAACAATGCTATCCATCGATGTTATATCTTTGTAAACATCCACGGTCTTCATAAAGTCAGAAGTCACTACTGCTTTTTGATCCCTGATCAAAAACGTATGAGTAAATCCAGATGGTAGGTTTTCCATGTTGCCACGTATGTTGATCGCAAAATCTTTTGTGAAAACCACACTTTTTGTAGGATAATCCGCTTCCAGTCGTGCCTTTACTTCCGCAAACGCATGTCCTGGTACCGGAGGATCTGATAAAAGTGGTTGTCGTTCAACACCGAAAACATCAGCAACCATGTACGGTTCATGAAATACCTGGAACGAGGGTACTGATGCCATTGCCAGCTCAAAGACTGTTGATCTTGAACGAGGTTGACACCATAGCACAACTCGAGTCAGCGTACCTGATGAGTGATCCATGGTATTCCACTTATTTCTGAAATTAAGTTATAAGTCAAAAAATTGAATTACAAGGTGAAAGAAAAGACTGTGTATGATTTATCTGAACGCATTCAAATTACAATGTAAATGTCTTTAGTATGCCGATGTACGTATGGAGCACAACTTCTATTAGCCCACAGATTAAACTCGTCGTTGGCTTTCTATAGCAACTTGATAAAAGATCGCTAGATTTATAGGGAACCTTCAATGATCACAAGGGTAACGGCGTATATGACTACGTTTTCTAAAAAGTGACCATCCCTCAATTTCCCTTCTCAAAAACATGACCCTTCCAAATGTTTCTAGTATTTTGAAAACATGGGTTAAAATGCTGTCAGAAGTGAAAAGTACACACGTTTCAGAATAAATGGTAAAGACTCAATCCCACAACTGTCACCACGTTGACATATTGATAACTTTAAAGGCATTTGTAGTTTCCCATTACCACCAAAACATTGAATTTGTGTTAAGGTACTGCATTAGTTAATTCCCATGTTTGATCTAATTGGCATAACTGAATTGAACTCCTGAAGACCAGGTGGATGCACTGCCGATCTCCGACATTGTCGGGAGTAGGTCAACATCCTCACTCCACCATATTATCCACAATATCTTACCATTCTACTTCCCCCTTGGACTTGTGAGACCCACTCCTCTCCTCACACCACAATTAATATTCACTGCATGGATGTTAGCAGCAATTTAACTGGTATGTTCTAATATTGGAGTACAGTGGTAGTAGTCACGTGGTGGAATGTTCAGCAGTGAGATATGGAACCACAGATACACATATTATTGCTTAGATTGTTATATGGAAAACATCACACGAATCCTGCTACTACAAATACATCAATATACCAGAAGGATAGACCAAGAACCAGAAGTCTCTGGTATTAAACTCCTCTGTGTGCAAATTAACATTTTTGTCATGGTGCCGTATTTTACAGGACATTTCGATCTATGTCTTCACCCGCCCTCCGTGTCTCTCCACAAAGGTAGGGGCAATGTTTTCAAGTCAAAACGTTGTCATATTTAGCTTGTCGACAAGGGAAACTACAATTTAAGGAGTACTAAGCACCTATGAGTGTAGCTGCAATAATTGTAGCGTCTTGTTGCGGTTTTGTGGTTTTTTTCGTCTGTTTTGGTGACTTTTTAAGTTGTTGTGTTTAACCCGCACCTAACGCTACAATTCCTAGTGCAGGAATTCCAATCAGCTGGTGCGATGCGGATCTGCATCGCACGTATCAATCCCCATTTTCGCCAAAATATCGACCTACCTACGGAAAATCTGACATTTCCTAACCGTAACACTTCTTAGGAATCCTCCGCAGCACAATCGACGCCCCGATCTGCCCTTTTCCCCGTCAAAAACGGCCGCCGAACATGCGAGACTAGACAATTTTGAAAACTTTCGCGGCTACGAGATCTCGGCAAATGTATCGCGTGATCAACGACCTTCGTTTTCAAAATTGTCTAGTCTCGCATGTTCTGATAAATATTCATTGTGGACAATTATACTGCAACTAGTCGAGTCCGCCCCATTTCTCCCCACCCCTGTTAGTGTTACAATCTTAGAAATCAGTCAATTCTGGGCATGCTGAGAACGTCTATCAAGATGTCAGTCAATCGCAAAAATACGTACCAGCGAAAGAGCTCTAAATATTCCAGTGTGAAAACCTCAGCACTCTTCGAACGACCTGACAATAACACGGTCTAGATGTCTGCCTTGCCATCTGTTATGCTCTGAGGTTAGGTCATTTAGGTCAAAGGTCGCTCACTTGACTTGTTGTGTGTCAATTACCAACGCAACGTATCTTTTTATATTCCTTCTAGGAATCGTTGTGCCCAACGAGGAAAA
This sequence comes from Glandiceps talaboti, assembly GCF_964340395.1. Taxonomy (NCBI): domain Eukaryota; kingdom Metazoa; phylum Hemichordata; class Enteropneusta; family Spengelidae; genus Glandiceps; species Glandiceps talaboti. Next base: position 19,862,881 of record NC_135560.1, on the reverse strand, counting down.
ACTTGTTTTTAGAGAAGTACTTTGCTTTTCTCAATTCCCTGCAAGATGTTGGCATATTTTCTAGTTTTAACAATAATAAATCATTGTTTTTTTCAACAAATTAATTAATTTCTAGCCTTTTTTCAATTCTGTCCTATTATTTTTAATTCGTCCAATTCTGCATTGTATATACTGTATATAACTGTTAATATATGTTATCTGTAATCGGGGTTACCAGTAAATAAATAAACGTATATGTGCATAACAGAAATATAGAAATAAATTATATAATTATATGTATTGGGGAAATCTCTCTCTCTCTCTCTCTCTCTCTCTCTCTCTCTCTCTCTCTCTCTCTCTCTCTCTCTCTCTCTCTCTCTCTCTCTCTCTCTCTCTCTCTCTCTCTCTCTCTCTCTCTCTCTCTCTCTCTCAAATCTGAATTTTATTCTTGCTGAGTTCGTAATAGATCGGTTAGATGCTATAACTTTTAACAGTAGCTCGGGTAGTTCTGCGTCAGTGTTACTGCTCTTCTCCACAGACGCAAAGGAAGAACTGGTCAATGCAACTTCATAGTACTTTACCAATGGAGGCTCTTGAAATGGTGGAAACCAATAGGATTTGTTTCCCGGTTTCCACTTCAGCATCGACTCATGGAAAGGGAGACCTGTTTCATTGCAGTACTTTAGTAAAACTTCTCGAGGTGCACGGACTAAGTCATCTGACTCAATAACAATAGGACGCTGTCTTAGGACTTCTTTTACATACTTGTAGATTTCAAACATTGGTTTTAAGTCAGAATAGTCAGCTACACCATTAACAATGTCATCTATTGGTGCTATATCTTTGTACATGTCCACACTGTTTTTAATGTGTGAAATCACTACTGCTTTTTGATCCCTGATCATAAACGTAGGAGTAAATCCAATTGGTAGGTTGTCCATGTTGCCACGCCTGTTGATCGCAAAATCTTTCGCGAAAACCGCACATTTTCCAGAACAACCCGCTTCCAACCGTACCTTAACTTCCGCAAATGTATGTCCTGGTACTGGAGGACATGATAACATTGGTTTCCGTTCAATACCTAAAATATCGGCAACCACGTACGGTTCATGAAATACCTGGAACGAGGGTACTGATGCCATTGATAGCTCAAACACCGTTGATCTTGAACGAGGTTGACACCATAGCATAACTCGAGTCAGCGTACCTGATGAGTGATCCATGGTATTCCACTTATTTCTGAAAATTACAAGGCGAAAGAAAAGACTGTGTATGATTTATCTGAACGTATTGAAATCACAGTGAAAATGTTTTTAGTATGCCGATGTATGTATGGAGCATATAACTAGTACTTCTACCTGCCTAGAGACTCGACTCGTCGTTGGCTTTCTAATAGCATTCTATATCAACTTGATAAAAGGATCGCTAGATTTATAGGGAGCCTTCAATAATTGCAAGGGGAAAGGCCTAAAAAGTGACCCCTCCCCCAATATTCTCTAAAACATGACCTCCCATATATATATCTAATATTTCAAAAACATGGGTTAAAATGCTGTCAGACGTGAAAATGTACAAAAGTCTTAAAATCAATGGTAAAAACTTGATCCCATCACTGTCACCACATTGGTCGTTTCCCATTACCACCAACACATTGTATTTGTGTGAAACTTAAAAAGTACTGCATTAGTTAATTCCCGCGTTTGATCTAATTTGCATAACTGAATTCCAGATCTCCCGCAAAGACCAGATGGGTGCACCGCCGACAAGGCCGTGTGAAGTATTTCAACATCCTCACTCCACTAATATTACAGTACAGTGGTGGTAGTCACATGGTGGGATGTTCAGCAGTGAGATGTGGAACCACAGATACACATATTATTGTTTAGATTGTTATGGAACCAGAAGCCGCCCATGATAACTCCTCTGTATGCAAATTAACATTTCGTCATGGTGCCGTATTTACAGGACATTTCGATGCATTAATTTATATTTCTTTTAGGAATCGTTGTGCCCAACGAGGAAAAACATGTTTTTTCAGAGAGGTATATTGCCTTTATCATTTCCTTGCAAGATGTTGGCATATTTTTCAGTTTTAGCAATAATAAATAAATGTGTTGCTTTTTTCAGTTCTGTCCTATTATTTTTAATTCGTCCAATTCTGCATTGTATATACTGTATATAATTGTTAATATCTGTAATCGGGGTTAACAGTAGATATCTCTGATAAATAAATAAACATATTTGTGTATAACAGAAATATATAATAACTTCATATCGAATTGATTCAGTTTTTGAAAACGATTACTATATTACTTGTAGGAAATTCTGTCAATTATCCCTCCTAACATTATTGACACAAAGTTCGAACATTGTGTGTGAAAACCGCAAACCGTAAAATACAGTGTCTATTCTGCGTTTCAGTATAGTAACCTTATCAATCGACATCCCCGTCATTCTTCGATTTTTATCTATATTTTTCTGGTGACAGGTGTAAAAGTATTTCCTACACTAAGCACGCAAAAACTTCGCTTTAGCAAGAATTATTTGCCTCTGTGAAGTTGACGATAACATTTTCAAATTGTCACTTACACTGAAAGTATTCCCAAATATAATGGAGATAGACGTACGGCAATGTCAATATGAACTAGAATAATAGTGTCAGGCTTTGACCTTAAAAATACTACTGTTGACGTCATCAATAACAAAATGACAACATGAGGAAGAGCTCTTTCCTACGATTTGTTGACAACAGACTCAAATCGACTGGGTAGAATCTCAATGGAATGACCTCACACACCGTCTTTGAACGACCACAGCAGCACATAATCCCACTCAAGACGTACCCATTTACACATTTATTTCATCTTTCCTTTTAAATAAAAGTATCAGTGCAATGTATGTATACAATGTCAATAAATGCCTTTAAAGATCTTACTACAGAAAACAAATCCCTGGGATTTGAACGTACTTCCATACTACTAATTCTGTGCTTTAACAACCAACTATGCCACAGGAAGCCGGCGTTAAAAATGCTTTTTTTTCATTGAAATATTTGAACAGGGGAAGGGTCATATTTTAGAGAAAGGAAACTGATAGAAGGTCACTTTTAGCACATCGGACGGGGGGGGGGGCACATTTTTTATAGCAAAGACCGGACTTGATTTCCCCTGGCCCTCCTCGTAATTACTGAAGGTAGCTAACATTGGGTCAACAAATTTCAAAATGGAGTCCCTGTTTAGTAGTTTACAGTATTGTACACTGAGATATAGATTTATACCATTAATTAACACGTTAGGCAGTCAATGTAAACATCTACTGATCCGACTATTGGAAATACCGTGTATAGCTATGCAAGCTTCAAACTTCATACACTTTCATATAATTAATTTTCAAATTAAGTGGTACATCATGTATAATAGCTATACACAATTTTGCAATTTCCAACAATGTGCATGTATAGGCCAAAAAGTCTTGCTTTGTCCTGCCGGGAGGCATTCAGTTTAAATCTGGTTACTGTTTGTGTGTTACAACATAAAATAATACTAGATAATGATACAAAACATTCGCATGAATTATAGAAAGGTCACTATTATCCACATTATTACCATATCAAAGTATAGAAATAGTCAACAATGATGTGCAGATGTGTGTGTGTGTGTGTTGAGTGTATCGATATCATTATATGTAAAACAATCTAAATAGAGCCAGATATACAATATATGTCTTGGGAAAATATATTTCACTCTCATTCCTTTCTCTCTCATCCTCTCTCCCCTCCCCTCTCTTTCTCTGTGTCTGTTCAGTGTCTGTGTCTGTGTATGTGTCTGTGTCTGTGTTCGTGTCTGTGTCTGTGTCGGTCTCCGTGTCTATGTCTGTCTGTCTGTCTGTCTGTCTGTCTGTCTGTCTGTCTGTCTGTCTGTCTGTCTGTCTATCTATCTGTCTGTCTGTCTGTCTGTCTCTGTCTGTCTGTCTGTCTCTCTGTCTGTCTCTGTCTCTGTCTCTGTCTCTCTCTCTCTCTCTCTCTCTCTCTCTCTCTCTCTCTCTCTCTCTCTCTCTCTCTCTCTCTCTCTCTCTCTCTCTCTCTCTCTCTCTCTCTCAAATTCGAAGTTTATTCCTGCTGAGCTCATTATAGATTGGCCGGTTAGATTCTATAACTTTTAACAGTAGCTCGGGTAGTTCTACCACAGAGACTGACGTGTTACTGCTCCTCTCAGAAACAAAGGAAGAACTAGCCAATGCAGCTTCATAGTACTTTACGAATGGAAGGACTTGAAATGATGGAAACCAATAGGATTTGTTTCCTGGTTTCCACTTCAGCATCGACTCATGGAAAGGTAGACCCGTTTCATTGCAGTATTTTTGTAAAACTTGTCGAGGTGCACGGACTAAGTCATCTGACTCAATAACAATAGGACGTTGTTTTAGGACTTCTTTTACATACTTGTAGATTTCGAACATTGGTTTTAATTCAGAATATTCAGCTGTAACTTTAATAATGCTATCCATCGATGTTATATCTTTGTAAACATCCACGGTCTTCATAAAGTCAGAAGTCACTACTGCTTTTTGATCCCTGATCATAAACGTATGAGTAAATCCAGATGGTAGGTTTTCCATGTTGCCACGCATATTGATCGCAAAATCTTTTGCGAAAACCGCACTTTTTGTAGGATAATCCGCTTCCAGTCGTCCCTTTACTTCCACAAACGTATGTCCTTGTACAACCGGCATGCCAAGTGTATATGGTGTTCGTTCAGTACCAAAAACATCGGCAACTACGAACGGTTCATGAAATACCTGGAACGAGGGTACTGATGCCATTGATAGCTCAAACACCGTTGATCTTGAACGAGGTTGACACCATAGCATAACTCGTGTCAGCGCCCCTGGTGAGTGATCCATGGTATCCCACTTATTTCTGAAATCAAGTTATAAGTAAAAAAATAATGATGTTTATCATATAGAATGTATTTAACATTTACACATTTCAAATTTAGTTAATATCTACTATTAAAGCGTTTCCTCTACTTTTCTAAATTCAGAAGCACTGGGTTCTGACTTAAAAAGCTGTTTTATTATTGAAATATTTGAACAGGGGGAGGACCATATTTTAGAGAAAGGAAACTGAGGTAGGGTCATTTTTTAGCACAATGGACTAGGGGGAGGGTCACATTTTATGCCACAGACCGGGCTTCATTTCCCTTGCCCTTCCTTGTAATTACTAAGGTCAACAAATTTCAAAATGGAGTTCATGTTTAGTAGTTTGCATTATTATACACTGGGATATAGGTTTATACTGTTAATCTACAAATGACAAGCGATAATCATTGAATGTCTACCAAGATGTTGAAAATCACAAAAACACCTACCAGCAAAAATAGCTCTAAATGTGTTAATAATCTTCTTGTGCTAATAATCTTCTAGTGCGACAACTTCTGCGCTCTTCGAACGAATAATAAACAACACGGCTACATCAAGGTCATTTCAATACAGGTCAAAGTAGGTATCTCAGTCCTATTGTTGCTTACAAATGTAGGCCTAAAAATAACTTTGTTTGGTTCCCGTTACCCGACCCCACTTACATTTTTCAATGCCGACCCCAAACTATTTTTGCGAAGGGCGGGCTGCGAAAAAAAATGACCAAAATAATTTCTCCCCAGCCCCACCCCCCACCCCCCGTAAATTCTGACCCCCTTATTACTTATCCTAGAACAAACTCACGGACAAACACATTACGCAGTGAGTGTATCTACTGACCCGACTATTGGAAATACCGTGTATAACTATGCAAGCTTCAAATTTCGTACACTTTCATATAATCAGTATTCAAATTAAGTGGTACATCATGTATAATAGCTATACACAATTTTGCAATTTCCAACAATGTGCATGTATAGGCCAAAAAGTCTTGCTTTGTCCTGCCGGGAGGCATTCAGTTTAAATCTGATTACTGTTTGTGTGTTACAACATAAAATAATACTAGACAATGATACAAAACATTGGCATGAATTATAGAAGGTCAGTATTAGCCACATTATTACCATATCAAAGTATAGAAATAGTCAACAATGATGTGCAGATGTGTGTGTGTGTGTGTGTTGAGTGTATCGATATCATTATATGTAAAACAATCTAAATAGAGCCAGATATACAATATATGTCTTGGGAAAATATATCTCACTCTCATCCCTTTCTCTCTCATCCTCTCTCCCCTCCCCCTCTCTTTCTCTGTGTCTGTGTCTGTGTCTGTGTCTGTGTCTGTGTCTGTCTGTCTGTCTGTCTGTCTGTCTGTCTGTCTGTCTGTCTGTCTGTCTGTCTGTCTGTCTGTCTGTCTGTCTCTCTCTCTCTCTCTCTCTCTCTCTCTCTCTCTCTCTCTCTCTCTCTCTCTCTCTCTCTCTCTCTCTCTCTCTCTCTCTCTCTCTCTCTCTCTCTCTCTCTCTCAAATTTGAAGTTTATTCTTGCTGAGCTCATCTTAGATTGGTCGGTTAGATTCTATAACTTTGTACACGATCTCTGGTAGTTCTACGTCAGAGTAGCCCGACGTGTTACTGCTCTTTTCCACAGAAACAAAGGAAGAACTGGCCAATGCAACTTCACAGTACTTTACGAATGGAGGCCCTTGAACTGGTGGAATTCAAGCAGGATTTGTTTCCCGGTTTGCACTTCAGCATCTCATGGAAAGGGAGACCTGTTTCACTGCAGTATTTTTGTAAAACTTCTCGAGGTGCACGGACTAAGTCATCTGACTCAATAACAATAGGACGTTGTCTTAGGACTTCTTTTACATACTTGTAGATTTCAAACATTGGTTTTAAGTCACAATATTCAGCTGTACCTTTGATAATGTCGTTCATCGGGGCTATATCTTTGTAAACATCTATGCTGTGTATAAAGTTTGAAGTCACCGATGCTTTTTGATCCCTGATCATAAACGTATGAGTAAATCTAGATGGTAGGTTTTCCATGTTGCCACGCATATTGATCGCAAAATCTTATGCGAAAACCACACTTTTTGTAGGATAATCCGCTTCCAGTCGTTCCTGTACTTCTGCAAACGTATATCAACAATGATGTGCGTATAACATTTTCAAATTGACACTTACACTGAAAGTATTTCTAACTTTATTTCCAATTCTATCCTATTATTTACTATTCGTCCAATTCTGCATTTTATATACTGTATATAATTGTTAATATCTGTAATCGGGGTTACCAGTAGATATCTCTGATAAATAAATAAACATATTTGTGTATAACAGAAATATATAAAATATATATCTTTGAACTTGAGTAGATGCGGTAAACGAGCAAAAATATCAAATTGATTCAGTTTGTGAAAACGATTACTATATTAGTCGTTGGCGATTCTACCACTTAAAGTTACACCTAAAATTATTGGCAGAAAGTTCGAACATTGTGTGTGAAAATCGCAAACCGTAAAATACAGCGTACTTCTATTCTGCGTTTCAGTAACCTCATCCATTGACATCCCCGTCATTCTTCGATTCCTTATCTATATTTTTCTGGCGGTGGCTTTACCAAGAAATATTTGCCTCTGTGAAGTTGACGATAACATTTTCAAATTGACACTTACACTGAAAGTATTCCCAAATATAATGGAGATAGACGTACGACAATGGCAATATGAACTAGAATAATAGTGTCAGGCTTTGACCTTAAAAAATACTACTGTTGACGTCATCAATAACAAAATGACAACATGACGAGGAGCTCTTTCCTACGATTTGTTGACAAAAGACGCCAATCGACTGAGTATAAAATGGGTAGAATCTCAATGGAATGATCTCACAATATCTTTGAACGACAACAGTAGCACACAAATCACACTCAAGACGTACCCATTTACACTTTTATTTCATCTCTCATTTTAAATAAAAGCATCAGTGCAATCAAAAGGGTGGATAAAATGTCTGATTTATGGTATACAGATGGTAGTCAAATAGTTTTTCCATGGAGCGAAAAGAGTACAGTTTTTATTTTCGAGTAATAGGAGAAACGCTGACAGTTAGGGATTATTGTGTTTGTTTTAGCATAGATTGCACATAGAGACATGTCTTCAAAGCAAATCCAATACTTCACTGAAATGGTTGGTAAATGAAGCCAATAGTTGATCTAACTACACACTGCATTGACAAAGCAGTTCTTACATTGTGTGCATATCGGTGTAGACCAGATAAGCATCAAATCAAATACAGTACATTGATTTGCTTTACATTGCTTTACATGTGTCTGTCTGTCTGTCTGTCTGTCTGTCTGTCTGTCTGTCTGTCTGTCTGTCTGTCTGTCTGTATGTATGTATGTATGTATGTATGTATGTATGTATGCATGTATGCATGTGTATGTACGTACGTACGTACGTACGTACGTATGTATGTGTGTTTGTTTATTTGTATATACATGTCACTTTGTTATTACGTTGTTTAGTAGGCCTTGGAGGGGGAGAACGATGTATACATGAACAGAGAACGTATATTAAAATATATAAATGATCTTGGGGCTGCACGGAATAAGCCAAAGAAACCGAATGCTATAGACGGATAAATCGACTTATACTGTTGATAATACGCTTATCTGAAACAGACACTGTATATATGTATACCATCACCTGTAGTTCCTTGCAGATTACCATTCCTACATAATACACAGATTAGACAGTTATGCCATGTCTTTCAAAGGGTGGTAATATTTACCATTAAAATTTCATGATAAATATTTAGTACCCACCAGTATTGCAGTTCATCAATTTAATCATTGCCTTGAAACTTTTCCAATATCGCATTATATTTTCATAAATATGGAATGACAATTTGGAGGCGTTGGAACCAATTTTATTGAGCCTTGAGTGATTTTCAAGATATATAGGTATAGTATTATTTTATTTCCCAGGGCACAGATAAAATTACATTTTAAGTTTTACGTATTTTATTGTGTACTGCTGGCATTAAAGAAAAAAGAAAAATTAGAAGCAGAGGTATCCATGATCTAACTAGATATATTTAGCCATATTTCCATAAAAATGTGCACCGAAATGTACCGTCACCATTTCTACACTGTACACCAGAGTCCTTTGTCTTCGAACGACAGTTTGTCTACTTCACACTATACTATTGTATTATATTAACGAGTAGAAGACTTCGAACTTTAATACAGTGAATGAGAAACTACCAGTGAAAAATGCATCTAATAACAAAGATTGATAGTCACTAGAAGAATACAGGGAGGCATTCAGTTTGTATCTGGTTATTCATATATTTATTTCATATCAACTTGAAGAGGAGTAAAATCTCGTTGTAACATCAACCATTATAAGGCTAGTTTATTTAGTAAAGTATAACAATAGTTCTATAAATGTTTGTAATTTGTTTCATCTGTGTTTGTCAACCCTTATGTTTTCAATTTTATTGACGACGATTACCTCATGGCGCCAGCTAGTGGTGAGGTTTGTAAAGTAGACAAGTGTCTCAATATTGCCAAGACTAAATACAGATCGGAAAATTTTTATTCTGTTCATATTTTTCCATTAATTTTCCATGAAATGCATTCCCTTATTTCAATATGTTTGGTAGAAAAGCAATCGTGTTATCTGTAAAACGTATTTATGACCACTATAGCTTTAAGCATAACAATACAGCAGCTCATCATTGTGTGTTGTTTTGTATTTATAGTGCTACTAACAGCAAATGACTTGTCCCTTTCATTTTATTCTTTTGTATTGGTTGAGAACTGACCATTCAAACGAATCAGTATGTGTAATTTATATGGTGTTGCCATAAAGATTCGGCAATATATCTATGCAAAGTGGTTTTAAAAACTTATATTTGTTCAAGTTGCTGACAAATGTTTCTGATTACATAACTGTCTATCGTTAACATCTATTAAATTGAAAGATTTCGATATAAACTAATGGCTTAGAAGTTCAAATATCGTCATCAATGTGTCTTTTATCTCCAGTTAGTGAAGTTGACCAGTATACAATATTAAACAGCAAGAACGCCAGTGGAAACAGCAGTCGCGACCAACGGTCGACAATAAGACCTCGCAGTTCTCTCTTTCTGGCGATTTTCTGTTTCTCGGGATCAAGTTCAAGTGTTGATGCTGTACATGCATTTGAATTCAGGGTTTGCAATTCCGTTTGTTCTTGATACAATTTTTGAGCAACTGGTTTCCGGCCAGTGAGTTTGCGCAGAACCTGCTAAAAGAAGGAAAAATACGTATTGATTTTTCTGTAAGAATGTAGCAACTTGTCGATGTAGCATTATTACACACTAGTATTCGTATTAACATTGTATAAAATATATGTGTTTCTTTCCTGATTTCGTTGCTTAAACAAGTTATATGTAATATGTTCAATCTCTAAAAATAAATGAAAGACACTCGGATTAATGTGTTTACGCATATCTTCGTACATGACGATAAACACACTTGGATATGTCTTCAGAAGACTAAAACAATAGGATTTCGAACAGCTCACTCTATTTGAATATGTTCGCAATGGTCCATACGATAATGCCAGCGAAGATTTCTGCAAAATTCATTATCATCGTATTTGACTTCGATTGACCTGAATGAATCATTTTTTTCAGGGAATGGGCAAAATTTCTACTGGAGCAGAAATGATAATGAAATACATGCGGAAACAAAAAAGTCTTGATCAAACGTATTAAAAACCACGAGAACACTATTTTTTCAAAAACCTAAAGCATCTTCAATAGTCACCAATGCAGTGTTTCTCCATTCAGTACCCTTTAAAATGGTGCATATGAGAAATGCTGATCAATAAGTCCAGGGTTTGAACATTTATCTAATGAATATGGTCTATCAGAACGGTTGTATATTGGACAGATTAAAGTATTTACTATCTTTTTTATGTAGTCGAGTGCATTTGACAATTATTTTCTATACAATTTACATTCCTGTCTTACCTGAAATAATCCTATCATGTTGTGATCTTCTAAAGATATGAGATGATGAACAACAGAGTATTCTAATAAAGATGCTACAACAAACATCAAACATGCTAACATCCATACGTCGATGGCCTGTAAGAACAAAGAGGTGACAATTTAGCTAATGTTATACCAACGTCCGTCCGTCTGTCTGACTATCTGTCTTAACACATGTCTGTCTGCCTGTCTCCCTGCGTGCGTGTCTGTCTGTCTGTCTGTCTGTCTGTCTGTCTGTCTGTCTGTCTGTCTGTCTGTCTGTTTGTCTGTCCTACAACAAACATCAAACATGCTAACATCCATACGTCGATGGCCTGTAAGAACAAAGAGGTGACAATTTAGCTAATGTTATACCAACGTCCGTCCGTCTGTCTGACTATCTGTCTTCTTAACACATGTCTGTCTGCCTGTCTCCCTGTGTGCGTGTGTCTGTCTGTCTGTCTGTCTGTCTGTCTGTCTGTCTGTCTGTATACCTATTATCTCAAAATCTCAAAAATGGATTTCAATGAAATATGATATGCTGATAGTATGATGGCATAGATACACTCTACACTTAGGACGCGTCGCATGTGTTCAGTTTGTTCTGGTTTCCAGAACACATGCATTCTGTGTACTTGCTCTGAACACATACTCTGTGTTCAAAAAGTGTTACAGCGTGCCGATGCGTCAACAGCGTTCTATTTCATATGATTTTGAACATACGTTATGTGTTCAAATATATAAAGACACTATATGTTCTAAATCTGAACACATGCGTTCCAGTTTTCTTACTGAACACATACACTGCATTCAAAAAGTTTTATAGTGTATGTTCAATAACTGAACACATGACTTTAGAGCGTAGAACTGATTGGGACAAATTTGTGCAGATTAATTAGCCTTATTTGCATATATTTGCTGATTTTATCATGTTCTTTAATTTTTCTTCACTTATAATAAGCGTAGTCAAACTTTTTGTGATAACGTGCTCAGGTTAAGTTACAAGTTACAAGTTAAAATGCATACTAATTAGAGTAATTAGCATATGTTGGAGATATTCATGCGCACTTTGTAAAACATTGTGTACATGTACATGCATTCTAATTATGTTTCATAGCATATATTTGACATTTATCGTGTTTTCATATGTTTCTCTAAATATCTGGCCTAAAATGAATGAAATTGCTATATGTACGTTGAGTAAATGAAACTTCCTAAAGGCATGTGTCTTCGAGCACACAGTAAGCTTTTATGATTATTTTTTGTTAACAATGTGTTAATATTGATTAGACTAATTAGCATATTTTGATGACAAGAGGTTGAATTTTTGCATGAATAGTTGAATACTCATAAGTATTCGGTTTTTGATTTGTCTACGTATTTTACAAACCATGGGAGACAGTGTTTAAAGGGTCACCATAGGTAATTTTGTTTGTATCAATATATCCTTATATTATTCCCCCTACTATTGTTGAATAGTGTATCTAATAGTTATTCCCTCTCACCAGGTATTCAGATGTATGATATAAAAATGTCACTGTGGCATCATTTGCTATATCAACGAATCTGAGTCTTGAATACAAAGACTCTCTCTGCATATTAAACCAGTCTACTCTGCTAATAACGGTGGAAGGCAGAATGAGCCATATAACATTTCCATGAAATATGATATACAACACACGTGGGTGGTGCATAACGACTTTATGCCTTTGAGTTTGTTTTTTTCCTGTGGGGTTTACACCAATGACATTTTATAGAATGATCAGTGAATGATAAGTATCACAGCTTAGTCAGATTAGCGTACTCATATGAGAATACCATCGGCACATGAGGATTTGCTATTGTACGAAGAAAACTTACTTTGTTGAAATAAAATGATAACAAGGGATTCTTTGACAATCACCACAAACAATCGTGTTTTCTATATCTTAGGCACTGCCATGAATGCACAGATACATACATATTTATAGTACTTTCACGCGTTTATTAATGCAGCTCTACCTTACAAAGAAGACCACACAGATAGATATTGCTCTATTACAACTGACAATTTTTATAGATTGATTTATTCATTCAACTGCACCAGGCGATTCTTTGTTCGAAGATGTCATCAACGAATGTACTGGACAGACAACTTACTGCAGAAGCGCAGCAGTGCTGAGTAATACGTGTAGGTCTGACATCAAGCACTGTGGCAGTCAATGAAATTCACCAGAGCATGATTATTTGAACTGCAGTACTGTTGTAGCCAATGCAGTTCACCAGAGAATGATTGTCTGAACTGCAACTGTTGCCGCCAGTGCAGTTGAGTTCACCAGAGATCGATTATCTGCAATGCATTATGGGACTGAGTAGTGATCTAGGCATTGTTTAGAAGTTGATGGCCAAATGGATTTAATTCGTGATATGGGAAGTTCTCGTGCTCTACAAAGAGATAGCGAGGTTCTGTATGATAAAAATAGCAATTTCTCGTCCTTATTGTTTATTTCAACTATAAGTTCGAAGACCTAGCAATTATGATCCATTACCTTTTAAATGTTACCAGTCAAAATGAGTATCCGTTTACTCACGAAGGACGAAATTCTCTCTAATGTGAATTAATTGATAGTATTTGTGTGGAGGCTGAAATTACTATCTCGCAAATTATATTAAATGTCTAAACCTTGTGCGATATACTATAAAATGTGTTGTTTCTCTTAACTGTAAATTGCAATCAATACCAAAACGTCACTCACAAAATGATTTGGATATTGTCTCCCCAGGAACATACATACATGAATGGATATTGCAGGCCACGTTTTGCACTCGTGGTCAACTTTGGCTATGTTAATTATGTTGGGGAGAATGTTGTAATTAAATGACAATAATGTATAACTGGGCTGGTATAGGCGTTTATATCTGAGGATCAGAATGTAAACCGCCTGAAGTGAGTGGACGGATAACTCTCTGGTACTACTTTTCTAGTACATTCCTATGAAAACTATTGAATTGTCCCTATACAAGAGAATGGTAAGATAGTATATGTAAATTCAGGCGTATAATGAAAGCAATTTTACCACGCTTTGTGCCATTTAATATAACAATAGCACTGTTCGCAAAAAAAGCGAGCCAAGTTTGGAATTTAAAAAAATGGCATAAATGATAACAAAAAAGTTTCAATTTGAGCGCTGTCTGTGAGTATATCTTATCGAGAGCGGCCAAGCAAACAATCCTACGCTTCGATATACGATACAAAAGATAGGCCTGCAATAAATCGATTCAGATGCATAACGCCCACGATTTGTTAGGAAGTGGAAGGTAACGTGCTCATTTATTATCTATAGACATGCAGTACCGTACCCATCTTGAAATACATATTATCTGGATATTTGCATTTGCAAAGACAATTTCAAAGAACAAAGTAAAGTTAGGCCAAGGCGCTGGGAATATCGTTATTTCAAGTGAAGTGGTGGAAACTTATTAGTTTGCACTATTGACATTGTATCAATTCAATCATTGTTCGCCTGCATTAGCTGTAATTCATTTTTTCATCAAGCAAACTAAAGATCTATTGTTCACTAAAATCAATCAGTCAAGTATATAGAAAGACACTGTACCAGTTAATTAGTGGTCGAATTTATCCGTATGTATTAAACTGACAGTTTTAAATCTTGAGCGAAAGATTGGTTTTGAATATGGCACTATGTTAGTTTGTCTAGCCTCCATGTCTCTATATGTAATGCTATAAAGCCTAAAACTGTGTAAATTTGACTGAAAGCTTCAACTGGAACTGTTTTAGAAAATGTTTTTAGGTACAATAACTTACTCGCAATATCGTAGACCAGCAATATTGGCAAAACAATTACCAATTGAAGCTAGAAAAAGCTCTGATTCAGGTTGTGTGGCTTTCATTTTAACAATATTGGTTACACCAATCCTTTGATTTGAACTGCTCACGCTACGTTTGATCTCAGACCACTATAGTGGTCTGGGGTTTGATACACCAAATGGCTGTACCTAGATCTTCATGAATATTTCGCTTCCATGTACGATATTTGCGTCCGTGTAGTTTATTTTTTGCTTATGCAGATCTAGACGTTCCCGTACAGTGCAACCACGCTGTCATTTACACTTTGTATAGAGTTAGAAGAGACATTAGATCATTTATCTCGGCGTTGATGAAAGTATCTGGAATAGTTAAGCGATATAATGATGAAAAACAAGACACTTAAGCTGTTTTGCCTATATATCAATGCCTTTGATGAAAGAGACACCAGTGACCTGACAAATTGATAAACAAAGATATATTATAACTACTTTATCACACGACTTGTATCGTGATATCAGAATACTCAGAGGGCTAGCGAAATAAATACATTAATTAGTGAACAGATATGTCATTCGTATAATATCACGATTAAGTTAATCACTAAGGTTCTAGAAAAATAAATAGTCTTTGAAGTGAAAAGTGTGTGTTATGTTTTGGTCACTTTTAACAGTAAAGGAACTGTCGATCTGAATGATTTATCCAGTTGAAAAGATAGGGGCGTGTAATATTTCATAGATTGTTGTTTTCCTGGTCTACAGACTAAATATAACAACCTTTTGATTATATATTCCTATCTGTAAGGAAAAAAGAGAAGGGGGGACATCGAGTCACGATCCTGGATAAACTCTGTACGTCTTGCTATTTTGAATGATCAGCTCGTTGCCGATTGGCTGTTCGAAACTACGCCTATGTAATGAAAGCCCCTGGAAACAGTCACTACTTTATGGGCCACCAAAAGTGAAATCAATTCCAGTATACATAGATTGACAGTTTGACACAATAAAAATGCAGTTGTATTCGAATTCGTACAAGTAGTCTTGCGAGGAAGCTGTCGAGAACTTTTTGCGATCCATGGTGCCGGGTATAGTGATGGGACTTGCTTCTGATTTTGAAATGCAGCCGTCATCTGACTCACCACCCAACGCCTCTTTCTCAGCCAATCAGCAGTGAAAATTTGACGTTACATCACTTGACTTGCGGCTGACATACAGAGGATTTTACACAGTGCTTACTTATTGTAAAAAGTCCTTTTTTCTCGTTACAGAAGCATTTTTGCCCCCAGTGATAGTGTATAACTATATTTGGCACCTATTCTTCATGCAGGTATGTTTTTATTAAGCAAATGTGCATGTTTTGTTCATATTTAAAAGGTCAATGAAAGAATATGTCCACCCTTCTCTTTTTGCCTTACAGGTAGGAATTTTTAGTCAAAAGGTTGTTATATTTAGTCTGCAGACCAGGAAAACAACAATCTATGAAATATTACATGCCCCTATGATTGAGAAGGCAAGCAAGGAATCAGAACATGAAAACGACGAATCCAAATAAAAAATTCAACATTCACGAACTGTGATGAATGATACATGTCTGGTAGCATACATACATGGTCCAATTAACACACGATAGTCCATGATATTCCCTTTTCTCCCACGCCCAAACTCCAACAACTATTAAACACAGAGAGGAAGCTTGTACATTTATCTAATGACTTCGATAACATCTCCGTTTAATCATGTACAAAGTTCTGTAATAGTCATGACGTAACTCCGTCACATAACATTACCCAATTCATTACCCGTGACGGATATAATCTTGTAAGTGACAAGAATAGTAAAACGCACTACAGAGCACATATTAGTAGTTCTCATACGAGTATCACTAGCCGTACGATTGTGAAACATACTCTGTTGCACATCATAGAAGTATTCATAGGAATATAGCTAGCCGTATTAAAACTAGAAATTATATCGATAATACCATAGGAGTATTGCTAGCCGTGTTAAAACTGACAATTCTGTAATATGGTGTTATCATTTGTGAAATGGGATCGGGAATGATTGCACAGGCATTGTACTATTCATAAGACTGTATGTATTCAATTTCTATCAAGCACTAATACTTACTGTAATGTAGGAAACCTTCGGGAGAATAGAGTGCACGCTGATGGCTTGTGTGGTTACTGTTAATACGATTGTAACGCCAAGTGCGACCCGTGCAGGTGACGCCATTGGATTTATCCAGAAAGATACCCACGATAAAATAACAAGAAGTAAAGTAGGTATGAAATAACTTATCCAGTAGTAGCCAAGCAATCTAACAAATGTGAAATTCACTTCGACACAGGAAAAATTACCTGCAATGGAAACACAGTCAAAAGCCTCTGGGTTAATAACATTTGTGAACTTTATTGAGAGAGATGTGACTAATATAATAGTTCTAGAAGTTTAGTTTCTGAATATTTGACATAAGTCTAATCAAATGAGTATCATCGACGGCGAACTAACAAGAAATTATATTTGCAAAAGAAATATCAAAGTCATCAACAAGTTATCATAATATGTACACTGTGGAATGCAAAGGGGGGGGGGGGGCGATTTCAAAATTTCAGTATTTTCTAATGCAAATACATTAAAAAGCAAGGATCCCAAGGTTACTAAATCAGGTTAACAAGTCACTGTATGCACTTCGGCACAGTTTTATAACTCTGTGTTAGAACTTGACTGGTAAAGTTACCGCTCTCTTGAGTAAAAACCATCGATTATTAATTTTAAGCACGTCCTTTTTGTGTAGTACAAGACATATATTTTCAAATTTGAAATGTCAAGCTTCTAGTGTTAAAGTCTCAAACTTGCATTTTACTATTTTGATTACCACCATCCCAAAGGGGTGACTATTTTAGCTAATACCTTATATCGTACCTTGTCCCAAATACTCAAGAACGCCTCTTTGCTCGCTAATTATAACGCATTGCTTCCACGGCCAATCTCATTAACACGTTTTCTGTTTATGTAGTATACCGTGTCAATACACTCTCATTTCTCATTTGGTTTCCACTTTCTGACAATTCTAATGCACTGTCACTCCCTTATATAATCAAATGACCATACTAATGCCTGTGAGCGAAATTGTCTCTTTTGCATCAGTTCGTGTTATAATTATAATTTCTATTATGCCAAGCCATTTACCTGTATAGTACAGCTTATCACAGCGTGTAAGAGTTGTATCTGATACGTAATACTGCTGCATACGTTTGATGTGTTCTGGCAATTGCAAGGGGATTCCAGACTTCCATAGAAATATGAGTTCATCCGTTGTATAGCCATCTGGGAATAGAACAGTTTAATACAATATTCTTTAAACAATGTCTTTACTTGAAATCCTCGGATGTATAGTCGTGAACGACTGATTAGTACGGTGTTCAGTCCAATATAAATCAGATAACTTAATTACAATGTAATTCTTGTACAGCTTTAGTTAATTACGTTCATTATTTAACACTCATATATAAACATACCTGTCCTCAAGTTTCTAATTCCAATTTGAAGAATGGTTCGACAATGAATATCGTCGAACATATCTCGAAATTTATAATATACCCTTTGTTATATTCAGCTTTACGTTATAAATAGCCAACTTGCAGTCAAAGTGAGCTTAATGATAGGAAGTTGTTTTTATACCTAATCCAGGATGATCGGATAGATAATCCCCCTGCCAAGGTCTTGATAACAAGATTAGATAATTTGTAGTTGTGGTAATACCTAATCTGGGGTGATTGAGAGGATAAACCTCCTACCAGGGTCTGATTAACATAGACAGGATAATTTGTAGTTGTGTGGCAATTCCTAATCTGGGGTGATTGGGAGGATAGCCCTCCTGCCAAGGTCTGGGTAGCAAAGACTAGATATAATTTGTGATTATAAACAAATGTGACAGATTATTTACAACTATGATTAATACATATGGACTTCATTTCCCATGATGCACTGTTCACCATAGCCGGCTGCAAATTCCCTATGTAATAGTCTCGGTTACCCAGACTCCCTCTGGCTTCTGTCATCTCTCTGGGGTACTTGCGCGCATACTTTAGTAAATACTCAATTCTATTGTGTAATTAACTTTGACAATTTACTTCTTTATTCAGAGATATTCGAAAAGATATCTCCTTGATACGTATGATACCTACACTCACTTGCAACAATGATATTGATATGCTTTTGTATGTCATCTTGTGTATATATCACGTAATGGAATGTGTCCCAAATGACTGTATCAGGTGCATCTTGTAAAATAGGACAGTACCCTGATAGTAGTATACAACATAAACCTATTCAGGAGGTATAAGTTATAGATCTGTCAAACTCATTAATTTTGCAAGAAGTTTTTTATGATCCGATAAAAGTTTTACGATTCACCGTGGTCAATAACTATCACTTAGACGTGTTTATGTTCCTGTGGCGACTTAACCTAGAGGACATGAGGTGTTTGTATTGACGAGATAACTCACGATCCAACATGTCATATATTTTGATACAGATGGACATAAGACATAATGAAACACACTGGGAGGTCAAGGAAAGCATGTGACCAGGTTACAAACTTTAGGAGTTATCAATCTATCTCATACAGAACGCGATTCATTAAATTGATTTAGTAACACAGTCTTGTAATCTTCTGTCTGACATACTTGATACTTTTCTTTTAATTTGTACTTAAGAGGTTTTTTAACGTCATGTAAACTTGATTCCCAAGAAGTGTAGTGAGGACCACCTTTCATGTAGTCAGCGTTAATACAGGAAAACAAATTTAAAAGGCCCTGTTCGTATTTGATTTAGGAGTGAAAAAAACAACAAATGTCTGGCAGAGCTATAGAATAAGTTGGCGCACGTAAAACAAAATGCAGTCCTTTCTAATCCTTATGGCTCAACTGATAAGATAACACGAATGCAAAGAACCTGGAAACGAAACCCCGACCTTTAATCAATAAAGACTGGGCTCGAATACCGAATGCTGATGAGATGTAAAAAGTTAGTACCTAGGGCGCCGACAATTTAATTGTATAACCGTGTGACGTCATCACTCAGAAAATCTTATACATCATAACATATAATGCAGTGACTTGCTAAGGGATTTAAGTGGCTGTTTAAAGAAAATTATGCTGTATATATGCTGTATGGCTTCAAAACCTACTTACAGGATTCCAGCTGCATACCACAATATTGTCTGTCCATTGGGAATCGAGAAAAGTCCATCGCACAGGATACTTTAACTGATATCCTGTGATATTAGGAAACAAATGTAAATGAAACAATAAGTTGCTCAAGATATAACCAGAATATTTTATTATAATATAAACATATACAGAAAATACAGAAAAGGATTCACCTTAGAGACTCAATTTCCTACAATCAAAGTTACTCAAATCTCTCCAAAATCTGCCTTAACCTTAACCTTAACCTTAACCTTAACTCTACAGCGTGTTTCTTTTTTTCATTAAAAAAAAATTAAAGAAAATTGGGGGTTCAGCAACTTCTTTTCCAGGAAATTGTCAGTCTTCTGAATAACGACCAAAATATCTGAACTGTTTTCAGCATTTGAGACAGTGTCATCGAATACGCACTAGAGTCATTGAATAAGTCCCGTTCAACTAACTTTTCGCTGCCTGTCATCAAATATTTCAAACAAAATACTGATTCGGTCGGGTGCCGGGTGTAAATGTTGACAAATGATATTTCCCATTTTAACATGATGATCACGATACTAGAGTGTCTTTGCATACTTGCATGTATTCTCATTCACATGAATGGACAACAGGGCAAAATGAAATCCCGGGGGCATGCCCTATTATTGATCTGTTAAACATGTATATTTGATCAAAATACTATAAGCTGGTATTTGCGTTGAGATTACAAGTAATTTGACAGGGGCCTGGTTCATCAAATTTATTTTGCGAGTCAACTTATAGACACAATGGCGTCGATGACGTGTTTTAAATAATTGATGACAGTCGATGAAAAGATGGAAAAATCTTCTTTACATTGATTCAAGTGTGTTTTGGCGGCGCCGTCCCGAAGGTTGAAAAACGGTTCAGTGGTTATGGCAGCAACACTCATATATATTGATGGGGTGACGCAAGCTAATTAATTATTGACGAAATTTTCACTCAAAGATAGCGACTGTGAAAAGGTGCAATAAAAATCAAGATTACAGAGAATTTATTTACTCGTACATAATCACTGGAAAAGTACTAAATCCATCGTAACGTCTTCGTGTGTCATTATTCTGTCCATACAGGTCGATGATATTCAATGAAACACTAAAGTTAGCACCCTGAGTACTCCTGTTCAATGTAGACTTTTCACACCACTTATTCTATAGAGAACATTTCCATTATACATACCTCATGCTGTATAAAACGTCGCCATTTGCACCAAATCTCACCAATATATTGTCTGTAGTTATATCGTGGAAATATGATTTCTTTTCGTTGAAGAAAAATAAATCTGGAACCCAAATTTTATCAAGAATAAACCCGGAAGGGGGTATGTTGATGACGCTTTTGTTGTGTACAAGTCTCGGATCATTCCATGATTGGCGGAGGAACAAGGTTGAATCGAAATCCTAGCGGACAAATATACATATATACATAAATGAGTTGTTAATACAATTCGACGAAGATCCTGGAGGAAGATATTTGACCGAAAGTATGGTCACAATCCTGACCTCTTCACAACCATATTTCTAATGTTAACTTACTCATTGTGATAATATATCTCCTAGTGAAATATATGTAAATGTTTACAGGGTCTACAGATAAGTTATATCAGGATTTGCCTCAATATGTATGGTATAGTGCCGTCTTTTCTTAGATATTGCAACTTGCAAGTCAATCACCCATTCAGCATTTTAGTAATTGAAACGAGTCTGTATCTGAACCTGGCTTTGAATTAGTTTTATAGTAAACTCAAGTGTAAAGAGAAACTACATCAAAGCCAAATCTAAAGCTAACAACTATTTACTTTCCTTCATCAGTTGCACGCTCAAATATGCATACATTTAAATATCTCAATGCCATTCGACCATATAGATATACTGATCATTACATTAACAACGTTGTGTCTCATCAAGTGTTATATAAAGATATATTTCTTGAAATCAATTATAGCTAAAATGATGTAGGCTTGGTGCTTCACTCATGCAACATGATATTTATTACACACCCTCAGACAACTTCTAATGCAAAGGAAACAATTAGATAGGTGCCATTCACAGCAGACGTAGTCAAGTTTACATGTTGATTATCAGTTAGAAAATAAACATGAGTGAAACACCAAGCCTACATCATTTTAGCTGTATCACATCTAACATTAAAACGTAGCAAAATACCAGACTCTGTTAATGGTGGTATTTAGTAGTATTTTATTCCTGTATGTTATGTGATTATTGTCTTTCCTATTATGTAAGAGTCTTCCATTTTCAATAAACTTCGTTTATATAGTTTAAGGGGGACGCCACTTAAGGAAATAAAGTCATTTTCCTGGCTGTGGGCCACGGAGAATCATGGAGTCAGCAGGAATATGATGGAAAAATGAATATTTATTAGTCCTAAGTGTTTACTCCCTTCAGTCTATTACATCTCTCATGGTTCAACCATGAATATATTATTTCTGCTGATTCCATGATTCAATGACCCACAGCAAAGATACCCTACATAGGCACATGATCAACTTGATGTTTCTCTGAAATCGCAAGTAATTGTAGGTGATGTCAATCTTGAAATGACACTCCAGAATCCATAATTTATGAACATGCCTTTATTTCCTGGAGTGGTGTTCCCCTTAAGTTGCTGACTTTAATCACTTGTATATTTAACCCATATAATTCGATGATGACTGGACCATGGGACTAGTTGAGCAAACCACTGGGTTTCTCACATAACCATGGCGATTTTATAGATGAACATTTAACGTTACTACTTATCGTACGTTTTCTCGAGTATACGTCAATTACATATTGTCCTCCATTATCAATCAATCAATCAATCAATCAATCAATCAATCAATCAATTTATAGATCGCCTGTATCCAATACGAAGTAAAGCTCAGAGGCGCTGTACAGTTTTATATTGGGCCTAGTTGAGCAAACCAATGGGTTTCTTACATAATCATATTTACATATTCTATAGTTTTACAAAGGACAATTTCTGGTGTTTGATTAATGACATCTACCACCGAACTATTTATCCTTATTTGGCCACGTGAGAAAAGGTTGTAAGACTAAACATATCTGATATCGTGGCTTATGACTGATTGACACAGGTTAATGGAGTTCGAATCAAATGATAAATGTAAACATCTATCCTTGATTGTAATCCAAGATTGAGTGAGTATAATTTTGTATGCCTTTCTTGTAATTCGATTTACATGCTATCCTTTGGGCGGGATTTTAATACTAGCTAGCACAGTCTTCCGATGTGTAAATTAACCAAGTTGACATGGTTGTGAATATAATTCTCATTTTTTTAAATCGAAGTCTTTGTTTGTTTGATTTCCAAAACATATTAGTTTCCCCAAACAATGAAATTACGTTAACGTAAAAAGTGATATGAATAGGGTACTTGCAAACCCGCCATGTTGAATGTTGCATCATGGGAAATGTGGTAATAAATGCTAATCAATTAACATTATGAACAATATTGTTATATATAACAACAGATGATCAATTCATAGTCACCCTGACCATTTTGGGAGGTTTATTTTATCGGTAGCTCCAGATTAGGTAATACGATAACCTCAGATAATCCTATAGTCCTTTGCATCTGAGCATGCTCAGTCTGGATTGCAAGTTCCCTATTTCTTGCATATCTATGTATATGCTCAAACAATTGTGTTGGTTATGTGAGGTATATGGGATTCAGTTGTACCGTTAATTTGAACATCAATATCCGGGATACTTGTCATTCCAGAGTTGTCTTTATTGTCGCCGTTCATGATCGGATAGTAATATGATGCTGGCGGGAAAGCAATCCATCGCGTGAAAAAGTGACAATTTTACGATAGAATATAGTACAGTCTTAATGTTGGTGATTTGGCTCAACGCGGAAAAAGTCTTCTACCTCGTGAAAGGCGAATATTTTACGACATAGATATCCAGGTACTCTACAATAATCTCAAAACCCTTGTCGATAATTAATGATTATCACATCACGCACTGAAGTCTGAAGATAACATTCGCACACGTTAATCAAGAGGTCACTGAGTAGCGTGAAGACTCTAGGGTTTAATAGGAAAATAGCATCACATTCAGGCAATCAAGAATGCTATTAATTACGGTAACAACGTCGGTATATATAGGGTTATCTTTGTAACTTATTAGTCTGGCCATGATGGATAACAATTGTGATTACATGTACTAACTAATATACGTCTCACAGACATATAAGTTCAAATGTTCACCTACGCTGAGTTAGTTACACTGTGCAAGTTTGTGTTTAAAATACGTTTCATGAGTTCTTTATTCTCATAATTGTAGTGACTGATATATGGAGCTAGAGTCTGGTTTATCGTCACGCTTAGCACACAGGCTAACAAACTAGGGTTATATGATGATGCGATATGTGTATATCATAGGAATGGTTAAAACTCACCATCGTCACCTCTGCAATGTTGTCTATCCGACTGATAAACATATCTACCGTCACAATGACTGGATCACCTGTTGAAAGTAAAACATTATATATATATAATACAGATGCAAACACGTATTCTTTATTGTTGGTGACTGCGAAGGTCAGTGCTACTTATATATGATATGGATGTATTGATTGTGACGTTGCTGTCTGGATGGTGGTACATGATAATGGCGTTGCTATATATGGTATTGGTTGTGATTGTGTTAGTGCCATTGGGACGTCAGTAGATATATTGTGGTGGTGGTGGTGGTGGTGGTGGTGGTGGTGGTGGTGGTGGTGGTAGCCATGGTGGAGATTGTGTCGTGATAACGTGATTCTGAAAACGTCCTGTCAAACAATGATTTACGAGAGTATTACAAGTGACAGGTAACGTGGTCAGATTAATTGAAAAAAACCTCCTGGGAACCGTTAATAGATCTACTTTATTCATTCCGAAGACATTTATGGGTTTAACAAACAAAACACAAAGAGTGTATAGGTTCTCAAGAGAGCAATTACAATGCCACGTCAAAATGCAAACCGTTGAAATAACATACGGCGAACACTGACAAGATAGTTCATCTTATAACAGACATGCGTCTCGGTCTTTTAAATAAATATTTACAAATTCAAGTTTGAAACTAGCATTATATTTACATAAGCTATACCAGCCTTTCAAACAGCTAATCTGAAAAGTTTCACAGTTTGCTTCAATATTTGAAATCCCCCCCCCCACCCCTGACAAAGAGGACCTAAAGAAAGCTTTCATCAAAATTGCCAAATGGATGAGTATATTGACATATATCAACAATTTGGCCGAATTAATAGTGCAACACAACACTGTTATCTTAGTAGAAAAATCTTCTGGTCAAATTGTGTCTGCTGGTATTAGTCCGCTGTTACGTAGTGGAGTGACCGTCTGTACATATGGTATATTTTAAACCCATTAGTCTGTCCGCATTTCGATTTATTTACGTTGGTGTTCGAGTTGTTGAAACGTGTCTGATCGTCTCATGATCAATCATATCATTATCGCCAAATTCCAACGTGTTGGCAAACTGTTCTGACTGTTTATTTGTATAGTTACACACTGACATCAAAGTAGTGTACAGAATACAATCAATGACTAGTAAACATGCAATTCAGTCAGGTTATCAAAATTACTGAATAATTTCCAAGGTTACTGCATTCTTGATGGTCAAAACTAAAAAGAATGACAAAAGTTATTGTAACAGCTATTGGCAATTTCTGTTTGTGCCACTAACGATCACGTGCACCTGCATACATACCAAATACACCGATGACCATAAAACATTAATGCAAAGATAACCTAACATGGCTGGAATCGATATTGAAAGGGCCAGGTATATCTTAAGTTTATTACAACTGTCTCTTCCACCCTCTTGTGTATTCACTCCACTGTCTCGGCTATTTAGATGAGGATTTTCGGCGTCAGTAAATACTAGTATATGCAAGACTTTGTCTTCTTCTTTTTGAAAATCCAACTGATGTAAATAGCTTCTTTTTATTCAAATCGCTTTGATTATTGCCATTTGACATTTAACGTTTGGAGCGCCATGATTTCAATTGGGATTGGATTGAAAGGCGATCTGGTTGTCATTGTGATTATAATCTTGAATCCTAATAAGATTAGTGTGGGCAAACAACGTTTTAAGCATCAACCATTGATTTCTTAGACTTACAATAATATCTAAATGTTCCTCCTTCTCCCCTCCCTCACACCATAAGCTGTAGGTAATATACTAGTAAATAGTAAGCAAGGAAGACTGCATTTTCATAAAAATAAATTGCTCGGTTTATACCTATATCCTGAAGATACGTTACATTATTTAGCGTTGACTTATTATTCGACGTCTTTATTCAAGTGACGCCGACCATAGAGTCATAGGTAGTTTATCAATTTTACAAAAGTTCATAATTAATTCACAAACACAGACACTAGAAAATTCCTCTGTTGGCTGATTGAGTTAACATTTTTTCAAATATTGATGGCAGTCTGCTATGATATTCAATTCTAATAATTGTACAAGGTTTGTGCAAGTTTCTATAAGTTACAAGTTGGAAAGGTCAATTACACTAAGCATCAGAGATAGACACTGGTATGTCATTTGGACAAGATGCTCAATTCAAACTGACAGCAAGTTTATTGTTTCTATAGATCAACGTGTCCAGAATCATTAATTGTTTAAATGGCTGGTTTTGATGTATTCCGAAAACATGACTGTTGTCTACATAGTTGTAAACATAAATACCTTGGCAAGTTGAAATGACTGTCGGACATTAGATTGGTACACATGTACAGAAATGGTCACTATTCTAAATGTTTAAGTTGTGAGCTGTTTTTCTCTTGAAATGGACAGCTCAAATAAATGTGACAGGACGAAGTTTCTAAATATTTACTTGTATTAATGAGAAATTTTGTTATTTCGATTACAACAAATTCTGCATATAATCATGATTTAGATAAGCGCAATTACCTTCTGTATGACCATTCCATTAGAAATTCCATTCATTACAGTCATGCATAAAGATTGTAATTGTATGGTTTCACTTGGACATTCTCTATCAGTTGGATACTATAGTTTATACGTCACCTGTCACCAATCTCGCATTCTGATTGGTCGAGAGCCCTGCAGATACACAGGCGTATTTTTCACCAACAGCCGTATTTTTGCTTGTTGTATCACGTGATCACTGCACGTCCCCTTGTAAACAAATCTAGCAGACAACTAGAGATCGAGCTATAACCAGCATTTCCAATGCCAAATTTGTTGTCAATCGAACAAAATATCACCGTTGTATACATTGTAACAAGTCTTTGAACTGTACTTTTCATGTCACAGGGAAATAGTCAAAAATTCCACACACAACCGTGAAGTCCAGTGACGGCGAACGCACGGTCGTCACGCGATCGTAAACATGAATTCCTAAATTTATGAAGGATATGAAAATTACCACCACAGAGGGTGTAATTTTTGCTTAACTAGAACAACAAAACATATCACGAACATTTATGTACATTTAATGGAATACAGTACGCAAAACAAAGACGCACTCATTTTTCAGCTGATGGTTATAAGTTTCAATATATCGCTGAGTGATATGCAAATAGTAAACATTACGCCATACTACTGAGCAAACGCGCACTCTGATTGGACGATAAAGTTAAGGCTGACATGTAAACAACCGCATTGCAGTTATCAGAGAGGTGCATGATACTACGCTCAACAGTATAACGCGAAAGTGATTTTATTTTAACATGAAACAGCATTTTTAGACATTCAAAAATGAATTCATAGTCGCAGGTGACGTATAAGTATGTTATTTGCCAAATACTGTTCCACATCTTGCTGCTCGAGGTAATTTTTCTGGTATAACGGCTCGCCTCCGGCTCTCCGTTATACCAGAAAAAATTACCTCTCGCAGCAAGATATGGAACGGTATTTGGCAAATAACATATACTTATAGAAATCAACATGTTAGTTTGTAGAAATCAACAGATTATTTTGTAGCAATTAACACGTTATTTTGTAGATATCAACACATTATTTTGTAGAAACTAACACATTATTTCGTAGATATCAACACATTTTTTTTGTACAAATTAACACATTATTTTGTAGATATCAACACATTATGTTATAGAAATTAACGTTATTCTATAGAAATTAACCCGTTATTTTGTAGATATCAACACATTATTTTGTACAAATAAACACATTATTTTGTAGATATCAACACATTATTTTGTAGATATTAACACGTTATTTTGTAGATATCAACACATTATTTTGTAGAAATTAACGCAGTATTTTGTACTAATTAACACGTTATTTCGTAGATATCAACACATTATTTTATAGAAATTAACACGTCCCAAGATTCCTTTGGATATGTAAAGTCAGGCACGATCTTACATGAATCATTCCATCTAAGCCAACCTTTTTGGACATTGATTATAATGACTTAATAGAAATAGAACAACTTCTTTGTATACGTTGTGTTTAGTCATCGCATCTACCTGCTTAATGATGACTGTATCAAAAATTGACAATCGGTTGCATTGTACTTTAAATATATTTTCACTTGCGGGTAAAGATACATTGCACAAGTTGGAAGATATACGATCTAACGACATGTTTTGTTGTCCATTAAACTATAAAACGTACCAAGGTGTAAATTATAGCGAACCAGTAGGGCTGGCTGTCTCATCAGACCCGTTTATCAAGTAAGATACATATATCATTTTTGAGAATAATAGCATCGTGATCTCTTTGTCAAATCTCTAATACAAAATTTAATGCATCTCCTCACTCATAGCCTTTGGCCATTACATTAATCGATTCCATTTGGGATTATTCCTCGCAATATGAAAATTCCATTTTCTGTTTGTTCTGCTCTTCAAGGTACTAATTATTAATTGGCTTTTGAGAATAACCATATCTGGTAGTGCTGTTGGAGACTCGATGCCTGGTCTTTGTCAGATTATTGTACCTTAATTACATGTACTAGGAATGCAGGTATTGTTAATATAAAGTGTACTTTTGCAAAGCAAAGGGATATCTTAGTCCTTAAAATGAACACCAACAACGGTATTCTTTGTCTATAAATAATCAGTTTTCTTGCCTCTACTCAACATGTCAAGTTAGGAAATGTCATCCTATATCTTCTATGTCTCGGTCGTGATAAACGCATTAGCTGTGTATCGTCATTAATTGATGGGGGGGGGGGGTGAAGGTTTTCTGGTTTACGAGAGAACAGCGTTTGGTTCACGAAAGAGAAGACTTTTTCTCTTTTGCGATGACAAACATATTGTAATCGAGAGTAGGTTATATAAAGAATTCTAAAATTAACTTATTACTCAATTTTCGTGTTGCACGACTCCTTGAGAGTAGTCCACCTGATTGACTTATTGTATACTTACATTTCATGAACCATCCTACAATTCAAGTTGAAGACATAATATCCGTTCTATCAGCATTCGAACCAACTATAATGGTATATGCCATAACATTTAATATGCACCTCACGATTTCCAAAGTTGTAATTATGTTTGCAATTAAAGTTATACATTGCATATTGTTGCTGTAAAATGCATTTAAAAGATACCCTGTAATTTAAATTGCACGATAAAAAGGGAAGTTTCAAACTTCCTGTTTTCTATATTAACTATGAAAACCAGCAGACGACTAATTAAAACATTCAGCCAACAGCCTGCCAATCAAGAATGTCGAAGGTATAATACTCATGGTTAGGGATATAATAAGCTTTTGGCGTCAATAAATTCCTTCGGAAATGGAAAATATAAAATGAATATTATCAATATGAGACAACTGATAAAAGAGTTGATATTAAATATTTTGCAAACTATTTGAAAAGACCGAGGAAAAAGAACGGAATAAAGTTTTAAAGAACTTTACGATGATTAACACGTTAATTATCTCTACAAGAAGTCAATCAAAGGTATGAAGAGATGATGATGATGATGATGATGATGATGATGATGATGATGATGATGTTGACGACGACGGACGACGACGATAATGATGATGATGATGATGATGATGATGATGATGATGATGATGATGATGATGATGGACACCAAAAATGATACATTAATATGCATATTATCGGACATAAACGATTCATGGTCAATGTAGCTATTGCAAATGACACGCCTAAAGCTCACATATTGAGAAGCTTTTTAAATGAATGTTCCAAAGACATTATTGTGACCATATGACAACAAAGTGTCCGTTGTTCGCCAAGCAACATTTGCAAAACAAAATGTCAATTTGAAAGTTGTAGACTCGGAATTGAAATAAGGCATTAATATACCCTGCGTCACCTCATTTAAAGGATACACCCATCTCACGTAACACTAGTACATCATTAATCTCGGGATGATTTTATCTCTTGAAGCAGGGGTTGTATATATTCCATCATTTATATCACCCAAGATACGAGTATTTGATTTGAATGGAATCAATCCAAAACCGAATCAATCATTAGCAGTGTTCACTCAGTTTTATAATTGAACTATACCAGCGGTACTTGGTCATGTACTTTAAATGAATGTTGTAAATTTCATCCTTGATCGAACGTAATGTTTTACAACATTCGACTAAAACATTGCATCTACCAACTGCATGCCCAAAGACATGAAAGTGAATTTTTAAACTTACGGCTA
This sequence comes from Glandiceps talaboti, assembly GCF_964340395.1. Lineage (NCBI taxonomy): Eukaryota > Metazoa > Hemichordata > Enteropneusta > Spengelidae > Glandiceps > Glandiceps talaboti. Next base: position 19,832,273 of record NC_135560.1, on the reverse strand, counting down.
GCCCTTCATAGTTGACTGGTAATGATCACATATATGCATTCACTGTACTTTCACTACCGGCTTACAAATTACCCAGTAGAGGATGTAAAAATCATTACATAAAAGATTGTCTGGATATTCCACGTTGAATAATTTATCTTTCACAAACGATAAGCTCCTGATGTTTTTTGCTATTATTTTTTTTTTTAGAGTCATTGATCATTTGGAAGTTTTTTCCAGAGTTCGTTTTAATAAAGCGAATAAGTATGCTCGCAAAAGAAATATAAAATTGCTTGCATATACAAACAAACGACGATAATTCTTGAGTGAACTATACGTTTCTTCTATATATTCAAATATGCAAATCGTAAATCTTTGAAACCTATCCACCCAACCAGTCGGATTAAAAAATTAAAATGTGTGCTCGTTGTCTATTAGGGTAATTCAATAGTGTATATGGTTCTATTGATCTCCCTTGACTTTTGGGAGTACAACTTTATAGACGATCGTAATTGCCGAGTAGCTTACAAAATACCAATAGAGAAACAACCCGATTATCCTTCATGCTAAATTTGTCGAAATGTACCTATCTTATAGGTTTCTTGAGGAAAAGCTCAAGGTTACTTGTATCGTCCAACAAAATTGTATGTAAGATATTTCTTGTTTCTACCGGTGCCATTCCGAGTTAATGATCATCCAGCGTGTCTGAATTTCTCGTTAACATTATGATAGTAACTATTATTGAAACTCTCATGACGTCACTGGTCATTAAACACAACGTATTACATGCAGTTTGGTCATTATTTTGTATTTTTAATAAACTATTTTCCAAAATCATTACATGCTGAATCGTTTAATTTAATTTCAGTGCTTTGAGAACATGTCTTATTTCCACTTTCATCTCGCTGTTATGCAGTGAGGTGTGTTTTGTTTTGTATTCTTTTTGTAACCTCATACATTAACCTTAACAAAAAAGCGTTACAACATCAGAACTGATACCATCGCGCTCTCGGTCCATGATAATCATATTCTTTGATCAAAGGTGGACGTATAATTATGACACTTCTCGTTAAGCTAACGTATATGTATATTCACATTGTTATATCTTGACGCATGGATACTAGTTGAAGTACAGAAGCGCAAACAAGAAATTCACATAAAAACTATATCTATTCACAGCGTACCATGCAATGTACAAAAATATGTCTAGACCACCTAGGCAGCATCTGTCTTTACAAAATTCAAAACAAATGTAAATTTTGTAAACAAAACTTTTTAGAACATAAAGAGATAAGAATTATGAACAACATACTGGAAATACTAAATAAATATCCGGGGACTACAATTACCATATAGCATGTACACATAGTATTGAGTTCGATTCATCATCTGATGCAGCCATCTATACACATCGCGTGCATGGATGGGAATCTCACCTTCACTCTGATAACGTCATTTACAATTAGACACAAACTATAGTACTTAAGCGCCGCAGGAATAGTACATGTCTTGTCAATCGGTAATATCCGATTGTCATTTCTGCCAATTTGTCATGTTTTTAGCCGAAACCAAAAACAAAACTAATTAAATGTGTCATTTTGATCCGGACTTATTGCATTACTCAACTTACTTTGATTTCATTACAGATTTTCTCGTCAGGTAGTTTCTTTATAAATCATAATACACAGCGCTGTTTATATCTTAATGTGAGCTTCTAATGAATAATGAAAACAATCAATCGATCGGTCTTTTCCTAACATTTAATCATGGATCAATCAATCAATTGTGAAACCTAATAAGTCAAAGCAATCGAATCTGCATCATGCCAATCAATCAATCAATCAATCAATCAATCAATCAATCAATCAATCAATCAATCAATCAATCAATCAATCAATCAATCAATCAATCAATTTATCAACAATCAAACATCAAGCATTAGGACAATCACTTAGTGAGCGAGAGTATCAGTAGTTTGAAGTTTCGATAATACTACCCTAACAGGGCGAAAGCTATGACCAAATGTACTTGGGTTTTCACATCCAATGATACTCCGCTAACAGAGCGAAAGCTATGACCAAATGTTCTTGAGTTTTCACATCCAATGATATTCCGCTAACAGGGCGAAAGCTACGACCAAATGCACTTGAGTTTTGTTGAGCAGATCGCCCACATTTCATTTGTGTTTAATACACACACTTAATATATACATATACATTCGACCATAGATTTTTGTCGAGTCCAAAAGCAGAACGCCCACTAGATCATACAATATTGCTTTCACCTTTATTACTGAAATGTTACCTGTCTTAATCAATAATGCAACGCAGTATTTTTAATTTTTATAGATATTGAATGCTTTTTGAAATGACTGATTGAATACTTTATGATTAATTTTGTCATTTGATTCAACTAGTCGTGCGGCTGACTGCTGGCATTTAATTTAGTTAAAAGTCTTATAAGAAATTCTGATATTTGATCCCTGGTCGATGAAGTAATTGCATTGAATTGCAATGTTGGTATTAAAACGGTGTATAATCCGATCTATATAATGACATTCAAGACAACCAACATGCGTTTCTGTTACTATTATATACTTGATCACGTGATTCTTTTCAAGAATGTTACATGGCTACAAACTAAATGGTAGTATATGATGCAAACAGTTTCTGTAAAGATACTGTCTTTGAGATGTTGATGATTTTTGATGATTTATATTAAACCCTGCACATATCTCAGTGTTCCTTTATCTTGTCCAGATTCTAAAATGTGTTACCTAGCCTTTGTGGTGGGTAATAAATAGGATTATAATTACTTATTCAAAAATGAAGTTAAGGCCACTTAAAAGAGTCAACATCCACATGTTTAAGGGAAAGAATTGATGAAATCAATATATTATCATCTCTCTGTGAAATAGCTCCACTCATAGATAAGAATGATTTAAGTTAGATTTCAGTGAACATCTATAAAACAAAAACATCACTTGGACTGACAACAGATTGAAACATTTGCGTGTTTTCTGAGTGTATCTTAATTTCTGAATTATTCTCCATAAGATATTGAGTACGTTATACGGCTACCTTGGTGTATTTGTGATTTGATATCGCAGGAAGGTGTGTATTTAGTTACTAGATAGCAAGATTTACACATTTAAGTACATGGCAATATGGATCAATTATGTGTATAGGTTGAAACAGATTCTTGTATAGACCTAATGATGTACCAAATTAGGTTGTTATACTCGAAAATTGCATTATGAATAGCAGCTATGAATAGCTTACAATTTCAACTTATCTATGTAAAGAAAATTCGCTGCAAATGTCACTTGAATGATTACATTTAATTACAATGTGCAACAACGCTATCACACACACAAGCAAAAACTATATCTAGAAATTTGTGAAATTATTGTAATGCACGTTGCTAAGCTACTTCGTAGGTTTAATATCGACGTATTTTGAACTTTGATGCATTTTGTATCTTGTTGTTATTAAAGTTAAAGTACTTTTGGAAATATAGGTGGGATTTACAAGTACGGAGACATGCAGACATAGTAGATTTCAATGTTTCTTTCGATTGACAAAACCCATTTAGATGAGTTCAGTCAAGTGTAACGTCAACTACACTTTCTCTAAAATGATACCAGTTTAGTTGATGTGTACAGTTGCAATGCCTTGACTCGTATCTCATTATCCCATTTCCATGTACGAATGACGTGTCTATTAGAACACTTGAGAATTATATTACAGTCACAGCATAAACTATGCCACTTGAGTGAAACGTGTGAACATGAAAATGGATCTAATAGCGAAGACACGATGGCGAGACTAAGTGCTTTAGGTCTCCTGACGACCAGAGTCGACGATCAGACATACAGGTGCTCCACGTCACGACATAAAGAACCCTTTATTAACGGTGTTGTCGAGTTCTACATTTTAAATAAATAAAGATAGATGGAGTTGTGCCGTACTTAATTTATTCACTTGCCTCTTGCATGACCGGTATATTGAGGATTTTGAATACACGCGTGATGAATGATTAAGTGTTCTACCTGTTCTCTTTGGAATAAGGTCCTTGTATCTGTGCCTTTAGTTTAACTATATTTCATAATAGTTAACATCAAATGTCTCAAATGATAATACGGTTGTTTTATCAAAAAAATAATTGGACGGTATCTAGCTGTGCAGAGTTTAGAATAAAACAGAAAATGGCGCCAATCACCCAACTTACCGTTAAAATTTGGCCTCATCCTTCGATCGTAATCAACCAAAATGTCGTCAACAAACTGTGATGTGCCACTGACGTTCCGTTGAGTAATCATTGAGTAAGATTCGGGAGTCAGTTTTGATTGATAGTGTCGATCATAGTCTATCGTCGTCAAAGGGATGGCTGTCCGACGATCATATTGTTGAGGATTCGGCTGGGCAGATATCACGAAGCTGCAGAAGAAGGTGAATACACAGAGAACTGTCAGCAACATTGTAGTTCTGATGATGCACATATCTGGTTGGTTGTGGATTCATAGAGACTATCAGATAAGGACGGATTATTCTAACTTTATATACAACTGTGCCATGCGCAATTGTTAGGTACACATTGTCATGGAAATAGGTTCACGGGGAAATATTCATAAATATATATGTGCATATATACAACTCTAGAATACCAGGCACCATTTATAACAGTGTAAATGTAGGTATCTAGAATTGTCCTCTTTATATTATAAATATCATTGTTGGTATATTAATTATGATAAATTAAAATTAATTCTTAATAGGTTTTGTCAATAATAATAGGGTACCAGTTTGTATTTGAAAAATGACGTATATTATTAGTAGTAAATGTAATATAAGTTGATTAAAAGGGGCGGTACTATTCACAACATCTACTAAAGTGTCATTTCATTCAGGTGTTCATGGGTTCTAGTAACTACATGATTGGTTAGATGGCGTATGCAGTCATTAGAGCGTGATCCGTCTTGCAACAACCCGAACGTCGATGTATAGCCACTAAAACAGATAGTATGTATTTTTTCACATCTTTAAAGTCTTGGTGAGTTTCCGTAAATGTCTCAATTGTTTTAACATAACGAGTTTTTGATAGTTATTAATACAGAGTAGGATTGTTATTCAGACGAAATGAAGATTAATAATGGAATAAAAAGACCATTATGAGTTAATTAAACATTTCTATAGGCCATGAGAACGACATCGATAGACAGATACCTTTATATCTAAAGGCACATGCTGTTACTGATAAACATGTTTCTGTTAAATGATTTTTTTTTGTAATTAAAAAAACACACCCCTATTTATTCATTTCGTCTGTTCACACACTCTTTTAGGTGTTTTAAGATGTGCAAATTATCGTTTTATGAGCGGTTATGACATAAATGATATTTGACATTCCGAAGACATAAACTGGTAATGTGCACCCTCATCACATAAACAGCATTCTGATCTCAATTCACCCTGTAGGGAGTGTTAAGCATATACCATTGTAAATTGAGAATACACATATTGAATATGAATGTTAAAACGGATACAGAATATAGCACAGAATTATACTGTACTCAGCTATGGAAAGGCCCATGGGACGCCGAGGTCGTGCAGTGAAAACTCTACCCCATTGTGAAAAACTCAATTAGTTTAGCCAGGCCCAATGTCGTCCTAATCATAACTTCAAACATGGCCACTTAAATGATTGGGACACAGTGGTATATCAGCCATGCAGCTGGAAACTCCCCAGTGAATACATTTTGTAATTAAAAATGTCATCTAACACAGCTGAATTAACAGATCAATATTAGTCTTGTCTTTCCGGAAAGGATATCCTAAAATTGGTATAGGACGACACTGACTTATTCATTATTCATGATGCAAACATCACAAAATCCCTTTCATGGATTCTCAATGGAAAAAGTCACTTTAGCATAAAACAAAAAAAAGAAGATAATATATATAAACATTAGGTATACTGTTCACAGTTCACCCTTTGCAGAAACTGATAAAACAAGCTCCCCGAAGACATCCGTGCAGCGATAGAGACTTACAACATGAATATACGTGCTTGAACACATTGTGATCTCAATTGCAATGCATTTGTTGTGCTTCCTTCATCTGCCGTGTCAATAGGTACACAAATAAACCATAGATCGTTATCACATGGACAGTGAACGTTGGAATTAATACGTACGATAGTAGAGCCTGTATCTCTAAGGTTTGCGTAAGTAATGGAACAGATTCCATCTTGCAACACTTACTCGAGTTTTCCAGTCGAGTGTACAGTCAATAAACACCATATCCTTTCTTACATGCCTTACTATGTTATACCTGTGAGATTTCCAGCGTTCATTGACATCAACGTCATGACAATGCTACAGGCCAGACTGTACCTAATATTTTACTGGTCATTTAGATATCACATATAGCTGGTAAGTTTCATATCTCAAGCCTCGATCTCTTTGCCTTCAATCACTTTATATGTTGAAGTAAAAGTCCAGTCACAATCATTTCTTTCTTTAGTACACTTGTATTGATTACTGCTATCAACTTAAAAAGAAAGTCCAGTCAGACTTATTTCTGCCTTTAGTACACTTGTATTGACCATTGCTATCAACTTAAAGGAAAAATCCAGTCAGACTTGTTTCTGCCTCTAGTACACCTGTATTGATTACTACTATCAACTTAAAGGAAACCTCCAGTCAGACTTGTTTCTGCCTCTAGTGCACCTGTATTGAATACTGTCTTTAGTATACTTATACTTAAGTTTATTACAGCTATCAACTTATTATGTTTGGTGAACCAAGCAGCATTTTCACATATTAATCTGCATCAACACAGCGAATAGTCTTAGCTACCACTGATGTTTTTCGCTTACAAATTTCTCCAACATACTGGTTGATGCAACCTTTGACGTATCCTGTAGTAAATTTTACTTGATTCAAAGTATATACTATATATCTGAGACTCTTCATGTAACTTTCCCTTTCCTCACTTTGGCTATATAGCGGCGTCAGACTAGTATTACATTACTATAGCCTGTTATATTTCGTTCATTAGATGTACTAGACTGACATTGATCAAAAACCTGAAAGTGGGTTTTTATTATATTACTCAGGTGACAATGACAGTAAATGTATTGTTCGTCCAAAGAATTATATGATTGAACATCAGCATTTATCACGTTTGCATTGCGAAATATTTCCTATATAGATGCATCTTGCTGTATCATGTAAACTTTATTAAACATTGTAAACCGAAACTCATTAAAAAGTGAGTTTATACGTTCTGTGGCACATTTATTTGGTGCACATTCAAATGCCTGAGGACTGTTCCACTACGTCCAATGGCATTCATTGAATTGTAATTGTTATGTGTGATATAAGTATCAATTCACAATTTTAATATAACGGGATTTGTAATAGTTATTATTACAGACTGGATGGGAATATCATCCAGAAATGCATCTATGACATCAGAAGATCATTCTATGTTAGCTAAATCCCATGGGCCACAAGAATGACAGTTTTTAACACATGTCTCTATATCTGAGAGGAAAATGATTATGACGGAACCGCGTTGTGACATTTCAAAAAAGAGAGAGACACAAGAGTTGGGATAGATTATTGAAAATTGATATCGTCTATTCATGACGAAGACTGATATAATAGAGACCAGTAACTGTTGGAACTCTTTCGCTTGATTTGGTTTGATGTTTATGTATCTTTACATTTGATGTAGGTTTCGCAGTCGTTTTTCAAGCCGTCAATTTTCATTGTTGATCACGACTGTATTCGATTAATATTCGCTGGCACTGATACAAAAAACATGTGCAGTGATTACAAAGTTACAACATTTAACATACATACATGCATACATACATACATACATACATACATACATGCATTCATACATACATGCATTCATTCATTCATACATACATTGTTCTTGTGTGCATTAAAAAGTGTACACAACTAATACATGAACGACCATCGTTACCACTTTGCTATAACAGTTTGGTAAACGGTTAAAACATACAACGTGTCGATCCAACAACAGAATTTGCTTTAATTTCTCACATGGCGATCTTACAAATTATTATTCTGCAGCGCATTTTTGTGCGAAGATGTTTATACACTTTGCACGCCCACGTACTAGTTTGCGAATGTATGGTGATAAATAATGACTGTGTAAGTTGTAACTAGGTTTTATGTTTTCAGACAACAAGATGGGCAATTTACTGATAAAATTTACTAAAGTGCGTGATGGTCATGTGAGAAATTGTCATGGGTCAAGAGGGTCATTCTGAGCAAAGAGTTCTGTGGTGACATTCATTGAATTGTACTGGTTTTACAAGAGTGGTTGTTTTTAGTTCATTTTTGACCCGACATGTTGTAATTCAATTCAATAAACCTATCTTACCATCTAGGAATCATTCGTATGCCGGAAGGTAGTATAACAAGTAAAATCAAGATGAACACTTATTAAAACAAGCTGTGTCGTTAGAATGTCTATTACAGTTTCAACAAAACGTAACTATCATGTTTGACTATATATTCAATCATGTTGGCGCTTATATGATGGCAAATCTTGCTCATTTGATTGGGTGTTTCTACGCACAAACTTCTGCACTTGATCGTATTAATAGATCGTTTGTGCTCTGGAGAATAATTTAAGAAAGTACATCATTATTTTTAAAAAGCAAGATACTGTTATAGTAATCTGCATTTTTTGGGAGACGGTCGTTATTGAATAATAATTGTTTCAGATAGAACAATCAATTTTAAATCAGTGTTTAGTAGTATGTAGCACTGTGAATATAAAGCCAATATGTAGTACTGTGAATATAAAGCCAATATGTAGTGAGAAAAATACTCTTTTGTTGACACTTAAAAGCATTAAAGTGCCATGCATTTCCTATTATAGCGAAAATTCTTCCATTTCTCGATTTGACATCTTTTAGCATTTATGTGTACAAAACAGACTCCATTAAAAGTCAAATCGGCTTTGTCGGATGAGAACTAAATTGGTTCAACCCCAACCTCCATAAAAGAATTACGTTTTCTATCCTTCACTGAAATATTGCTCTCTTAAAATTGTTCTCCCTGCCTGAGTTCTTACTTGCCAACCCTTAGTTTACCCTTCCAAGACTACACTGTTGTTAACAGTCCTGTGTTTACGTACATTCATACTTGTCCCACTGATGTAAGGCGTGGTTAGATTTCAATCCATAATCACATCTGTTCTTGTCCCTGGCATCTTAAAGTGTGATTCATTAATTTTCCATGTGAGCTAACCTATCAGTTTCAACAATAATAGTGGATTGATATTACACAGGAGTAATCAATCTAATGGCTTAATTAAATGGACTGCAATTACACCGTTTAAAAGTGATACGCCAATACTTTGAGGTTATTTTAAGTGGTTAATCAGATATGCGGTCAGATATCGTATTGGGTATCCATTTATATATGAAATCTTTCCTATTACTTTCTTACCTTGATAACGTTTCTATAGCAATGACTGAAAAAACACAGCTGTTATCGATAAGTCATTGTATTACTACTCTAGGTATATATCGTTTTCTCAAACTTAAAGCAATTTTCTTCTGGATAGTGTTAAATCTGCATGTGTCACAACGAAAAAAAGATGGTTTTGATATGAATACCACATGTTGTGTAATAAAAGGCTAATAACAAAATACATTAAGATAAAACTTAGTAACGATTCAGAAAGCGATAGGTAGTGTAGGTTTTGTAAAGGTTAAAGTGTCTGCTACTATGCTAGTAATGTTTGTAAAGTAAACGTGAAGACATATGTCGAGTGTAGCCATTGTAACATCAAGATGAATGTGTGATATCATGCACTGTTGATGGAATTGACTATGTGATCGTATCTTTTTAGAGCATCAACGAAGAATCCGTTACCATCTGTTTCTGATAACGTTGTCTACCAAAGCAATTTATATCGGATGGTTGAAATGATGCAGCCCTTGTTATGTGAAACAGTATTTGCTGAATGTCTTGTTTTGTACAATTTTAGAGAAACGTTTTGTTGAACATTGAACAACATATAATGAAACTCATCTCATTTGAAAGAGCGTGCTGTCTGCCTCGACAAAAACTCCAACTAACATTGCTACAGTTTATCGTCTGGCTAAACCCAAAGTCTTACTGATAATACGATATTTTCTGTGTGGGAAATAATCTTTTTTAAAGAAACGGGTGTAAATCACATCGGTATACAAACTAATAATGTAAAGAGTATTGCAGTAAAAATCATCCATGGATTACAACTTACCACGTCAGAAATTAATCGAAGAGACGGAATAATATTGTTTAATTAATGTCACAACATGATTGAACGTTATTAATGAAGTCCACGACTTGTTAAATGTCAACAAATTGTTATAAATTGTATGATGACGTCATCTAACCAAACTGATACAATGTCATATGCATTCATACTTCCGATTCGTGCACAAAGAATTGTATGATCGAACCATCAATTACAAAGGTCTTGTTGTGATTTGCGTCGTTTTAAACGTTTTCACAAATACATAAACAACATAGTTTATGAATTTCCTCACATACTGTTTTGGATACAAACAAATATTTTAAAGTTTGCAGCAATATGTTAGTGATAGCATAAAATGAATTTGTTGTTATGACTACCTGTATATTTACCACTGCATACACCCATTTGTCTTCTTATATCATATATGGCTGCATGACGTACGAAATGGACAACAAATACTGATAATGGATCGTTATAACTGTAAATCTGACACCAAATAAAATATAATAGCTCATAAGTTGTCTTTTTATTACTGCTCAGGAATATAACTACAATTTTGAAATGTCTATTATGTAGACTGAATGCCAAAACACTTCGCAGTATTTCCATTAAAAACGTACATGTCTAATAAGGAAACAGAGCTACTCAAAGATTCAAAATGAACGGTGAATAGAGCAAAGGGTGTAGCATCTATTAGGCAAATAGATACAAAAAATACAAGTACAAGTATGCTCACGTAGTCACTATCTTTACCAGCTTTCTCATGTCCGTCACTTGATACTATGCAATTTGTATTTAACCAAGTCGCTTAACTTTCAAGTTTAAATGCCGGAAACCTTTTAGAGTAATGCAATGGTAATGTTGATTTAGAGATTCTACCCACAGAAGCACTGGTCATACTGTCTCCAACTGGATTGCGAGGAGATAGTATACGGACGGTGTATTAGTCAAGTTTAGGTCAAACGGGACAACTTCTCGTTGTTTCTAATTATAATCATATCTCCAGTATAAGCTCTTCGTGGAGGTTGATCTTAACACATTTGTTCCCCAGCCCTTTGCGTGCATTCTTAATATATCCGTTATCTCATAACAGACAGCCACGTCCATCACCTATATCTCTTAGCCTATATCGAACACTTCATCAATATCTCATTTATTCCCATCCTTTTCACTGTCACTTGAATAGATCATACGACTGTTCAAGACGTCACTCTAAGCATAGCCAGTGGAGGGGGAAAGGGCTAGCAACTGCGGCATATCCTTTGAAATAACGTATGTTGGGATCCCTATATTACCTTGCGCATGATTACTTTTCTGGCGTCTGACTTCCCAAATGCGATAAGATAACGCAAAAGCTCGCAATTTCTGAGATGTGATTATGCACATCAGATGAAAAGAAAATTGTTTACACTCTCAAAATGGATGAGTTCGCTGAGATTCGCCAACGTTCCATCCGATTTTGATAATAGTCAGTGTTCGTGCCAAGCTTCGAAATTGCGATATTTTATGTTGTTTTCCCCTCCGCTGTCTATGCTCTAAGCAGCATGTCAATCGCTAACTACCTAAACCCTGGTGCTGGACACCTGCATGGACAGTATCCATATGTTTGCACATCATTAACTTAGGCAAGAGTCTTACCTTGGCATCGCACTTAACACTAATGCAGTTACTGTTAAAATGAACAGTCATATCTTCCCTTCCTGTCCATTATAAACAACGACCTGTCAATTAATCAACCGTAAATTGCTAAGATAAGGGACATGTTCGTCACATATAAGCACTAACTTGTCCCGAAGTGACACTTGATGTGTTTAATCATAGATATGATTTTTTTATTACCGATAAAAGTCATAATTTGATATGATTGACGATAATTACGTTTTTCTGTTGACATACTTATTTGATGTAATATCTTTAAGTAGAATTCTGGAGCTCGCCCAGCAGGCTGTTTTAATGAGTGTTCGTGTTTCCTCATTATATCTGTAATTGCTAAACTATCAAATGATATAAGCCGTCCTCCTTTGTTCTATATTATAATTATGTGAATAATACTATTTCAGGATTCTTTATTATGCTTGACTTACTCTTTTAGGTATTTTTCATTCTGTTTTCCAGTTATTAAGGACATGTTTAGTCCCTAACGTACGTTATCACTTATATCTCACACATGCATGGGTTGATTTCAAACCTGGCACAGATGTCAGATGCTATAGTCAGCATATGCATGTCACTTTGTAACATGTTACATAAGACTTAGTGTGATAAAAATATTCTAGGTTTGTTTTAGTTTTAAACAATCACTTCGCTTATCATAACATGCATTGAAAGGACTTTATGCACACTGCATACTTAGATTTACACAACAATACATCTACACATAAAACGCTCCATCAAATGATGTATGTGTTATATATGATTATGTCTCAACAAATGGTTTTAAAGCATCCAAGTTTAGAACAGTTTATACGTACGTGTGTATTGTATCCCCTACAATTATCAAACAAAAACTTGTTAAAAGTTAATGTTTGATTAGAATGTAAATAAAATGTACACGGACACCCTTAAATATAATGTACATTGTCAGCTGGTGTCTGAAAAATACAACGACATCTTGTTTCTAATCACTGGAAAGGCAAGGATATAGGTAGTAGTGACTGACAGAAGCCATGATTGAATGTAGTTCAATTGTCGTAATGTGTCTAGACAAACAATATGTCCAAAGACAAAAACAATTAAGGAGAGACATAAAATGAAATACATTATCAGAGTCATAACACTGGGCGAATGTTGCCCTCTGCTCAGCAGTATAGATTGCAAATCGCTGACAAATTGTCAAAGTTCAGATTACTAATGTCATTTACGGATTGAGAAGTCTTAAATTAATAATACTGCAACAGTTAACATTTGGTTATTATCTACCGAGGTGGAAAAATATGTGCCCGATAATCTCCGACAGAGAGGGTCAGACTCATCGGCATCATTTCATGTGTAATAGCCCGAGTGTATCCTCGATCCATGTAGTCCTAGCACATATATATATATGACGAATCACGTGCACTTGTCTGACTTTGTGAAAAGGGCTCCTGAGTTCCCTACTATACACACTGAACGATTGGTTGATATACTTAAGAACTGCTTAATATTTTTACCGTATCGGCTAAGAAATCTAAATTTGACAAGTTTAAGATAGACAGGTATGATGAGCGAGAACATATTGAGAAATTTGACCATCATGTCACTGGCAGTGAAAACGCATCGTCATAGACAGTTGGTACATTTGATTCAAGTGACGGCCACATTGAAACCCCATGGCGCCAAACGATACGATCGAACAGAGAATGCGATTATTTCCCCCAGCAATTTGAAGAAAAGCACGTACTTGATCGTGACATCATGAAATATTGAAATTTACCATGATGTCTGACTCACACGTCTATTTAATTAGAGTAGCTTATTATGATTATCATGGAATGCTTGTAACTACACAATTCAAAAAGTCACTTAGGGAAAGGGAAAAAAAAACGTTACAATTTATGTTGCGTTAATACCTAAAGGCCTACTTTCAAAAGGGATTATACATTGGGTGTGACAATCAGTTGTCTGACAAAGTTATAGAAAAAGTTGGCCCAGAATAAAAGAATAATCCTATGTAATCCTCATGGCTTCACTGATAAGAAATGCGCGAACCTGGGTTTGAAACTCTCGCCTTTAACTGTTTCACGGAGTATTCGCCATTATATATCTACAGCTATGCCATGGGAAATGCTGAGACAAACGCTATTTCAACTTTACATACATACATACATACATACATACATACATACATACATACATACATACATAAGTGGCATAGTACAATTAGTATTATAACTAGTATAGTTATGTTGACAGTTCATTGATAGTTTCTATAATATACCTTCAAAATATGATGGTATGCAAGCATGATTTGGTTATGATTGGAGATTATTCATCCCTTTTCTGATATTCTTTACTGTAAAAAGAAAAATAGATTTTAATCATCGGGTAATGGTTTAGCTTTAGACTCTTATAGAGATTATAAATTATATATCTCAAAATTGACTGCATTAAGTACTTTTCCAAATTTGATGGAAGTTCTTAGTGATATTTCAGAGATAAAAAGACACTAAATGTAGCATATCATTCTATACAACCCCTATCTCTCGGCCACATGCTATCCTATTATACCGACGGTAATTAAAGCCCAGACGAAATATCATCTAACGTTAATACTCAATGTAATCATTTAGATACGGATGAGTACGGAATAAATGACCTCTACTCTCGCTCAGTTCAGAAGTTTTCTCTTATCTGAAACCGGTAGAAATTGGGGAAAAGTAGTCTTAAACGCTATTAACATAATATTGTAACGACGTGGACGTGGTTGTAATGTTGAAATGTATTTTATACATTACACCATACAGTGTATAGTGTTGTTTTCGGTCTATATACATCTGTACTTTGTCTCTGTTTGCCTACATACCTATAACTGTCTCTCCTCCCTCCCTCCCCCTCACTGCTCTCCCCTCTATCTCTCCCTCTGTCTGTCTGTCTGTCTGTCTGTCTGTCTGTCTGTCTGTCTGTCTGTCTGTCTGTCTGTATGTCTGTCTGTCTGTCTGTCTGTCTGTCTGTCTCTGTCTCTCTCTCTCTCTCTCTCTCTCTCTCTCTCTCTCTCTCTCTCTCTCTCTCTCTCTCTCTCTCTCGTTTTGTAGCACGGTCGATGTGCCATATCTATGCTTCTATGCTCCAGATCTCTAATCATCCAAATCAATATAGATCTTACTGGTTGAATTGTTTTTTCGACGCTTGACAGAGTTTGTGACATTCAATGACAGCAGCTATTGATATGTTTGAAGTCAATGCTTGTCATCATTTTTTCTACACGGTTAGATATTGGTTTTTTTAAAACTCAAATCCATGAACCAGACAAAATGTTCTCATTAAAAAAACATATACCTTTGCAGTTAATGTACCATTTCTAGTCTTTCCAAATAGAACATAATTTATGAACCTCCGATATCTGTCGAAAGTATATACAGATTTATTTCATATTGCAGACTGCCGCCAAGCAACATTCTTGACAAAGAATTATCCTCGTTGCTGTAATGGCAAAATCGTGCACTTTATAACAATGACTTTTTTAAAACGCTATTTCGGGCAATTGGCATTCTATAGCGCCTGTCTGAAGGTAATAATTCGAATTGAGAATGCAAAAGGTTGGTAATAGCCAATCCTTTAAGATTTCCTTTTTTGTGTAAAGTTCACATAGTAGATGTTACTGTCTACCAATGATCTTTCCTGTCATTTTAAGGATCCTACCTAGCTTACTTTTAATTTTAACTGATGTTTCATATCATACTGCTATGTTTTTTTTGGTCTTTTTGTTTGTTTGTTTGTTTGTTTGTTTGTTTGTTTGTTTGTTTGTTTGTTTGTTTGGTTTTTTTTCGTGCAGTACCTTTTGATTTATGTCAAATGTCCTGTACAATTGTTTTCGATCCAGAACATCTTGTAATTACTCTGGAATAGTGAACCTTGTGAAGGAATTTAATTCAATATCTTTTAGGTATGTGGAATGCCGGGGTATTAACTTTCAAACATCCCGACAGAACAATTTTATCTACTACAGATAAGCTCATAGGTACCACCGATTCAGCTTTCATGTGCACATACGACATAGAATGCAATTATAATATCTATGACACTGTCTATATATGTCGTGATCTAAAGGGACTACAAATACAATTTTTAAGCTGCTTAAAAATGTATGTGCAACCTTTAATAACAGACTCGAGGTAGAATGAAAAGCAATATTTGATAATGTGAATTCTATATCCCTGCAAAGCTATATATTTCAGGGCCATTGTCATATTTGTCATTTGACCTAATTTACCCGCAATAGGGGTCGCCTATGTTGTTATATAATGAAATTTGATGATTCGTTAGAGAAAGAAGCTCGTATTTTTATGTGCAAATCTCAAAAACAAAGTTGTATCAGGGGAGGCGATATGCCATATGGTTGCCAGAACTCATTACGCTTTTACAACCCTTCTCGTTGTAATAAAGCAAATGTTATTATAACACATCGTATAGCACAGGGGTCGGTGATTTGCTTTGACTGTGAAAAGATTATGTGGCTAAGAATATGACGTGTTATAAAACACTCATTGACTAGCTTTACTCGGGAAGCAGTAGATCTCATATTACCCCTCATGCTGTTATTTATCAACTATTTCCTTCAGTTCCAGCTTCGGGAAATAGTTGATGCATAATAGCCCAAGACGTCTATTATTGCCCTCATAGCCGCCCGAATAAGTGTATACTATTCCATTGGAGTAACACAATGGTAAATCAAACATTGCATTCGAATGCTCATATATGTATACTTGGTGTCGAATGATAATGTAACTAGGAAGAGTACTTAACAGGGGCCTTCAAATTAAGACAAACAAAGCTGCAAACAAATTCTTCAAACATAAAGTCAAGTAACCTTTTTCCAGTACATTTCATAGTAATTTCTTAAGCTTGGCAAAGGTTTAGCCAAAGTAAACTGGCAGTTTGTTTTCCTACAAACTGGTAAATATACTCCATCTACCCTAAATGACCGAATGCAGGTTCTATTTTATTTCATCATAACACTTGGTATACTAAGCCTAGCTGTGAAGAACTGTTTACATTATTACTTAAGACAACAACTTAAAAGTATAGTTATCAAGTGTTCGTGTACACCTGCCACTCTGTTAAAAGTCTTGAATAGTAACCATTTTCACTCCACGTTTCACTATCCCATAATTGCCCTTGAGCGTGTCAGGCAATTAGCTGAACACCACCGAGGACGTTATTAATACGACATTACCCACATACCAAGTGGTATCACATTCAGATAGTTATATCAAGACCATTTTACATTCTCTACATGAATTCTATTCAATCACGCTAAACTGTTTCAGCGAATTTTACCGTGGTCATCCCATGGGTAGATTTAACTGACATTAGTAGGACGCCATACATTCATACTGTCTAAAGTGGCGCCATGCTTTAGCAGAGGTATGTGATGGAGAATTTAGATGTAGGTTTTGGCCGAAGATTGTTGATAGATTACTCATAGAATACCGAGCGTAACACTAATAACTACTACATGCACTAACAAGGAATGCCTATCCACCTGCTCTATGTGACTGCTTTAAGACTTCGGCCACACTTCATATTCACAGCATACAATGCATGTGAAGACACTTGAATTAAAGTTCAGTGTGTTTACTTCTCAGGACTCTTGCCAAATTGCTGAGCTCGCAAGATCATTTTATAAACAGGTCCGTCTCTTTGTATTATTATCTATATCTGTATCAATACTTCAAATAACCAGATAACTGGCATATGGTCGCATATAATAATTAAACGGACATTTTAACGAGTTTGTGCCAAAAGAGAACAACCCTATCGGGATTGTTTCCTACATTTTGCTGTGCTGTAGCATATGCAAATTTATCGATATCATGTCCGACGTAAGCCGTATCAATCAAGTTTATAGGACACGTGTAATGTTATCATCGATTATTCCGACAAGTTAGATGAAGATCAGAGCCATCAATTCAAGATAAATTAGTTGATGAATGTCATTATCAGTATACATATTAATCATATACGATGCAAGACAAGTTAATTAGAATCATGATAAAAGTAATTTTTTTTCCTTCATATTTTGACCTCAGACGATAAACTTCCTTTTGGAAAAAGTCTTGTTGATGTAAACAGTCCTCCAGCAGTTGGTTTAAGGATTGTTTTGTATTCACTTTATTTCTGTGTGTTATTTTGTATGGTTTACTAGGCTTGCTATGGCATGTTGCTATGCAATAGAGATTGAGTTGCATTATTATTATTATTATTATTTATGACAAGAATTCAGGGTGTCTCAAACACCCCATTTCTAGTCCAAAGGCTTGGCATTTGAGGGTTTTATGCAACAGTTACATCAAAGCTAGAGTCAACGCGATAGACTATAAGTTAGTGTAGTCACGAACACTGTCACCAAGACTGTCTGTTTTGTCGCTTCAAATTGACGCATCTTTTGATGTGATCTGTTTCACAGTTAAATGATTGCATAAAACCACCAATTGCTAAACATTTATTACAAAGTGTACGATTACATCATTAAAACGACTTTGAATCAGTTTCATGTGCGTTCGATAAAAAACGTATAACTATGAAGAATTCGTATAATTTGACAAGAAATGTTGAAATTGTTTGGGAATCCAAAAACAGCCCTTCCAATGATATGTAACGTAATGGGTATCGTTCTCGATAGTGACAGATGTTCGCTTAAATCGCGATCCTCTAACATGTCCTCATACACGTGCTCAATCTTTCAGAAGTAGTCTATATAAACGACGTTTGCTGTTTGTACAATTACTCATTCTAAACACAATGACAAGATTGAATCACCAAACGAACAGATGTTTCAAGTACATGCTTGTGTCAAGTCATAAACATGTTTCATTTTTCTTATTTTGAAGTAAAGTTGCCGCTTTTGTTGATATTCAACATATTGCTATGAATCCTATAGCCAAAGTATTGGTGATATATTTTGATAGCGTTAAGTATAACTGTAATGATCAAAACGCTTGAAGTGGTTCAAGAAATCCCAGGGGTATATTCGTGGGTAATTGAAGAACTTCCAACTCTCATAGAAGTAATCATTACACTCGCCATTGATGTCAGAAGGTTCTTGTAGCTATCTAAGTTGAGATCACACACACATACGCAATCATCATGGTTCATGTACGCTATAAGAATTAGAATTCACACTGATCTTATGATAAGGCGATATATATTGCAATGTTCAAACACGAGTCACTTGCAATTGGTTGGTTTAAGGACGAGCATGAGTGTTGACAGATGGAGTTCACTTTACCTCCCATGAGGATAGCGATGTACGTCTGTAAATATATCTACGGTCTGTTCGTAAGCCTGTATAAATATTATCTCGAAAACCAGCAGCGATGAAATGAAATTCAACATGCAGCTCTTTATGTTATCAGTAAGAGCTGATTTTTGAGTGAAATCCATGCATACTAATTAATTAATTAATATGGATAACTGGGGGTATCTACTCATCGGGTTGGATATAATTAATGGCTGCTCAGAACTTCATATGTTATTTAATGGCCATATTGATAATATTGTAATACATATCACCAACAGATAGGATGAGTATGGCTATCATCTTGCTGATTAATTTACATAATTAAGTATATTTTCCCATTACGAGAAATGTCATCAAGCTGATATATGGTGATATAACGTTGTGGATGTACTCATGGTGTAAGGTTATGTCTTGTATTTTTAATATGATTTAAGAAATGAAAATTTGAATCATTTAATGACAAAGAAGAAAAATGTGCCTTTCTTTCATTTGTATAATGAGAACAAACAATTAAATGATGAAATTCATCTCTACCATATTTTGAATAGATAATTTTAATTACTTTATTAGTCATGAAAAACATGAAATATCTTTTGCATTGACAAGAACCTCATACATTACAATTACACAAAATTGATATTAAATAATCAAACGTAGAGATTACAATACATACAAATAAATACATTTAGCAGTGATTACATGTTCTTAATGAGTTGAATTGATCTTGGCATGAAAATGAACTTAAACCTGTTTGTATGTGCATGTGGTACCCTGAGGCGATGACAACTTGGAAGACATTCAATCTTTGATAATGGTTGCAGCAGTATGAAGATATAAGATATAGTACGTAGATTCCATTATCAACTATACATTTTCTACGAATATTCTTAGGACGGTTTAGACCGTGTTTAAGATAGGCAGCGTATCACAGAAGGCAGTGTTACCATAGCTGAGAACTTTAGACACGGTTGAGCAATGACGTCTACATTAAATTTCTCATGGCCCTTTCTTTTATTTGGTCTTTTCAACTGATTTTCCACGTGTTTAGAAAAGAATTGATCGTCGCCCATACCACCCAGATATTTATACACTGATATTCTTTCGACTTGCATATTGTTAATTTGAACATGTTATTTTTCTGCTTGATTCCATCGAAAGTCAAACAACTATTCTTTTGTTTTGGGCACTTTAAGATCAAGATAGTTACCTTGACACCAGGTTTTGACAAACTCAATATACTCCAAATACTCATTATCATCATCATTCGATATAAATCCGACAACAGCTGTATCATCTGCATATTTCTCAATCATTGCGCCCTTACTGTCCCATGCCAAAAGAACAGGTGACAGCACACAGCCCTGTGGTGCACCTGTATTACCTGTTCAGTTTATTAAGCATCAAGAGTGGCTGAATGGTGTTGAATGCTAAGGAATAATCAATAAATAGGGCTGTATTCAACGACCCTGTGTCTAGATGCTTAGTCACAAGATGTATTAAAGTACAAATTGCGTCATCAGTTGAATGTCCAAGTATGTATACTAAATGCTTAGTATCTGAAGGTTATCCAACAATTTACTCTAAAACAAAAGTTGCTTGAAAGTTGATCAACAGAGCAGCTTTCTGTACAAGTACACCCTATACGTTCTTTCATTGGACACACTGCAGACTGGCAACATTCCACTTATTTTCATATGCAAACGAATTTTCCTTGCGAATTGAACAAAACTTCCACGTGGTACTGTGGCAGTCGCGCTAATTCTCTCACATTCTTCTATTCCTCACACCAATGCCAAATCTTGACGATCCGTTATTGATAATGAAATGTCGTATAATGACCAATCATTAAAAGACCCTGGCTAACAAACAGACTTACAATTACAGAGGGGTGACTGTGATAACTCTGTGGTTAGTGAAATCTTTGACATGATTTTGAGGCATGCAGGGCAGATTTCTGGTCTTGTGGACAAAAACAAAAATGTTAGAAGGTGTAAAAATGTAGAGATCACAATAATTGAGTTTTTAGCTCACCAGTCTGCTCCCGAAATCGTGGAGAATCCAAACTAGAGTACTATCGCTACAAACGGTAAAACACCCATCAACAATTCTTGCACCAGTATAAATGAACATAAGTGCCAACTACATGTCATTGAAACCTAAACTCTCAATGACAAAATTGAGGGAAACAAGTGTTCCTCAAGTGACACGTGGTTAACATGAATTGGCCAATCACTTGCCTGTTGCTCGCAATGACTGGCTAATTTGTGTATACATCCTCAAATCCGATTTGCTAATTTGTGACAACACACAGATGTATTCGTTATCCGTCCAAAATCATAATCTTTCCTACACCTTTAGTGTGAGGATTCCACTATTTGATGGTGTCAGATTGCTTCTGATATGAAAAAGTTTGCATAACGACACGTGCCAGCGGTCGGTAGCCCCAGTCTACCACTTCTGTTAATTTGTCTGTCATTAAATTCTTGTCTTAGTTGATGCGTAGTGTCAGTTAACATGAGTGTCAGTTTGTTCTCAAGTCGCCGTCCTTGTAGACTCCGTCCAACGGCCGCTGACACGCTCCGATCGCTTCGCTGCTACACACTCGGTTGGTGCAATATCTGTACTGTAGCCCTCCTCTCGTTTATTAACCATTACATACCAGTGCATATCATCTTCCATATACCTCTCGTGCTCATTTTCTGTCTGATTGACATGACAGTCTGTGTTTATACAAGAAGTTCGTCCAATATGAAAGTACGGTATACATTGTGTTTTTCATTAACGTGTCTAACGTTGGCCTCATTGGAGGACAGTATGTGACTTGACGAGACTACGTCTAGATTCAACCTCACATCTATCCAGTCTAGTCTCATATACGGAAACCCACAATGAGACCCAATGGTAGCCGTCAAACAATAAATAGTACTGTTCAGACTACAGGAAATATCCAACCTCACAGCCACTATAACATTTACTTCTACTGACTTTTAAATAAGATTAAAATCTTTCTAAACTTGGTGAGTTTTTTTATTCCTACGACATGTATCGACATGAAACTCCTCGTCTGTATTCCCTATTACATAATGACCTTTTTTGTTTCACAAAGTATTGATACATCTGTACATCCAGCTGTTCATATAAATGTCAACATTGTGATCTATCACTCGCATCCACACAGGATTTCCTCACTATGTCCATGCCTCATTTCGTATGTACACAATGAAACCATTGTTATGTATATGTGGTTGATTATATTGGAAATGGCGGCAAAGCTTTTGTGTACGTCAAATAACGTACAAAGGTTGGTTGTCATATTCGGACTTTTCAATTCGCTGAATGATCGGACCGTAGAAGAGTCATCCTAAATATTGTAAACACAAAAAACTTAGCTTTAGGCGTTATCAATCAACTGCCTGTCTTCAATCAAATGTCAAAGCTTTGGTACAAACTGTAGTGACTTGTATTAAAGTTATCACATAAGGCTATTTACATCTAAGGAAACACTGAAAGAAATATAAGTATCTATCTACTACATTTTATATTTTGTGATTCACCATAATTATGCACCAACCATTACAAGTTATATATCTAAGCTTACCAGTTATGCATGTGTACTAGTGAAAGTACACCAGCACACACAAACACTATCATGATTGTTATTATTTCATCCCACATTCACCAACCTCTGTACAATTAATGGTATAATGTCTACCAAATGTCATTTTAGTGAACGCAGATGCAAATAACGAAAGCCGATTTAGAACATATGTCATATGAATTGCATGTTATGACTATATAGTACTCTATGGTGATTAGTTGGCACTCAGTAATGAATACTTGACTTTGATCAGTCCCAGCAGGACTTGAAGTGATTATAGAAAATTGGATTTCTCCGACAGGCTCGACGATAAACTAAAACAGCTGACGGTTTTTAATCCATATAATGTCTAAGATTGAATATTTTGTCTGAAGTAGAAACCGACACATGAGTTGAAATCCCACAGCTACTGTAAATCTTTATTTATCACGTCAGAATTGATTGGATTTATGAAGGTTGGGTCAATATTGTTGTATTAAGCACATGTGATACTAATAACCCTGTGTACAGCGAAGAACCAAAAACACAACAGGGATCCATATTTCAGTCTGGATATTTTAAAAGCGAATTGTAAGGTCATATGTTTACATGCTTGTATTGGCATCACCTTTCTCGTGGGATTTTCCTCTGGGCAAACACTGGGCACAAGGTTTGTTGTAGAATAAGAGATCAAAATATGCACTGCGTAACGTTAAATATTTATTTTACTCAATTCCCATACTCTGATTCATTTCTAAACAAGATAATGAAAAGATTGATTTATGAGGAATATTTTTCGAGAAAATTATTTACTTACTACTACGTGTTTAGATATTACTCCTTCCCATACCGTTTTGGGTGTTTCACCTATCTGAAACAGTTTCATATTCGCAATGTCTTTTCGTTGCGTGTGTGACATTTTGCTTAATAAAATATGAACATTAGACCAAATTTTCGTATGCAAAACTATCGTACCATTGTTAATTACTGGTAATTTACTTTTTGCAACCGAACAATGTCAGACGTCAAATCTTATGTATAAATTCATACAGCCAGTACCATTCGATCGTTATTTTATGGAGAACATTTATCATTTTATTGGTTGAATTATTTTGAGCTTGTCTGATCTCTTTGAGGTAGCGTTTAGCTCCTGATATGTAAAGATTCAAAGGGCACAGCCCCTGTCGCCCAAAGGTACTTATATATCATAAAATACAGCGTTTAACAGTTGGTGAGGATAAACGGAATACACCAGACAGTAGTAAGGGTATTTGTCACGGAGAAGAAATAACCTACAGGAAATCAAATTGTATCAGTAAATGTCAGAAGTAATGATTGTAAAGCTATGTACGATGTAATACGAAATAGTCTTTATTAATTACATAACGTGTAATTTATAGCATGCTTCAAGTCCCGTGTTGATGCCAAAGTGATTTACAAGGTATGGAATTTCCTAGTGCATTTCATCAAGACCAATTTTTATGTTTTTCTTGTACTAATTATCGTACTTTATAGGCATTTACTACAGTATATAAATTACACAGTCGTGTTATCTTACATGTTGAACAGTTTGTGACATGGTGTCTAATCTCTGGAATAAGCCCATAGTTTATTATTTGCCCCTGGGTGTTTGTTGTTTCAATTATGATGTTGTATATTTCATTCACACAGGATAAATGTCTAGAGTAACTACGCCGAACAATCAAAAATTGCAATGCAGAATTTTGCAATGTCTGAACGACGCTTGGCCTAACTCTCTATGCAATAACAAAATTGCTGAAGCCCCTAACCGGTTATTCCATCAACATGTTGTTTTTTCCAACGCCGCTAACCCTACTGTGACAGTCGATCCCCCACTATTTGTTAGAGTATGTTCCGAAACGGTTGGGGTATACACTATGTATCACGGTATTGGTCTTGGGATGTTATCGCTTTGCTAGAGTTTTGTATGCTGCAAAAACATCGAACTCAGATAAACATTGAGACTTGAGAAACATGTTGCATTATTGTTATTTTATTTCAAGCAACATATTAAACTTGTAATCACAGGTATTCCATTCCAATGAACTAATTAATATTGTACGGATGTATTTCGGACCTTACACGAATTATCTGTTTAAATATATATCACTCGAAACTGACCATGCAAAAACTAAAAGATAAGAAATCGTATATACTATTCTGCACTCGCAGAATTTAATCCATCCTATGATTACGATATTGGAATAAATAATAAATTATCTCATAATTGCAACTGTAGAATAGGTATTTTGGTCAATCCTAAGGCGCCATAAATGTCAGAGTTCATGTGAGTCAGTAATTGACAAAGACGTCTTGAGTTATTCTGTGTCAAATGTATAACCCGGTCCCGCGAAGAAGATAGAAATTCCACTTGTTTGTTTTTGCACAATAATTGGTAAATCAATACTTGATAATGTTTATATACAATATAATAATTGAAGCCTTTTGACCTTACTCTATAGCCTTTCGTAATTGTTGTTTTCATAGCATGCACACTTAAACATTCTAAGACAATATGTTTTTGTAACACAAAAATAAATCTTGGAAGTGTTATCTAACGTTTATTTTAACAGCAGTCAGTCGATCAAGAATTGAATCGGTATAAATGTGAACACACACACACACACGCATATATATATATATATATATATATATATATATATATATATATATATATATATATATATATATATATATATATATATATATATATATATATATATATATATATATATATATATATATATAGTTTTGGTAGTACTGGAACTCTTTCTTGGTTGTTACTCGGAGTTTCACGCATAGTGCGATCATCAGACAATATATATATATATATATATATATATATATATATATATATATATATATATATATATATATATTCATATGAATTTAAGTGTCTCGCTGGAGAGAACAACAGTGCTCGATGCTAATGTTAGTAGCAAAGCATTATAGACTTAAGTCTATATATATATAGTATAGATGTAAGTATATATATATATATATATATATATATATATATATATATATATATATATATATATATATATATATATTTATATGTTGCATTGTATACATACATATTTTATTTATTTATTTATTTATTTATTAATCCGTGTACACAAGAAGTGACATTGGCAAGAAAATATACCGAATGAAACACTGCTGTTTACAATGTCTTGAAAATATTAAGTATATCACTGAGATATCTAGCTGTGACACTTGCTAGAGTATCATCTACAAATGAAAAAATGTACTTAAATAGAGAATACATACATACATACATACATACATACATACATACATACATACATACATACATACATGCACACGCACACACACACACACATACACACACACTTCTTGTTGTTCATCTCATCAACACTTAAGACCCAACTCAAAGTTTACATGGACTTGTTTGTCAATGTCGTTTCGTCAGTATGACGTACAAGATAATCAGGTTAATACATGTCACCATTTATACAACTACAACTATTTATCTATGTATATTGTACATATCTATACACTTTTCCTGAATGTAATTAAAAAAAGAATAAAGTATAGAGTTTAGAAATGCCAATAATAAACTGTTATTTATCTCTAAAATACTGTTTATTGATGCAGCTATCGTCTCAAAGTGCTGATATGTAGCATTAATACAACCTATTTGTCATTTATATCAGTGTCGTCTGAGTGAGTATATCTAAAATACTCAACCGTAATGGATTGATATCAGAATGCATCATACAGCAAATGACGTAAAGCCATTACCTGGGTGTCATCGTTGTATTTTACACACTAATAGGTAGTGACATGATAACGAGATACCCCCCTACAAATAACACACTACCTGGAATACATACAGGTCTTAGGTTACGTGTCAAGATGTTAAATGTCACCTCTATGAAACATTGCCTGTACGTGATAAATTAAATGCTGTTAGGACGGTTCGGGGTGTATTACGTTGGCTCTTGATTTACATTGAGCTATAACATTTGAAGAGGTATATTGACCTTAATATATATACCATAACATCGAACACGTGATATTTTTAATAAATGTATGTAGCCTTGAATTAGTTAATAACAACAATTTTGTAAAGAGATGGGTCCCTCGAAAAAAATCACTGTACGTAGTCAACATAATTTGATATTTTTATAATCTACGTTGTGTTCGAACAAACATTACACATTTATCGACACGATGTTCATATTCTCAAACAATATGAAAGTACATATGGTCTATGTACTGTCCCGCGATAATTTGCCAGAGAAATTGACCGACTTTCGGCCATATTCGCAATATGACTGTAAAATAATACAATGCCCACATGAATCAACCCAAATAAAATAAAAAAACTAGTAATCCAAAGTCGTTAGATTGGAGACAAACGCGTCCCTTTTAAGACTTGGGTGGTGCAGTTGATGAGTTTTCATATATATTTCACATCTGGTATTTTTTTAATATACTTTCTTTTAAACCATCCTCTAACGCTGATTCAATCTCTCATCTAAAATCTTTTTATACAAAAATGACGATACAAATCTATTGTGTAAGTGATTACAATCTTCTATAAGGTAATACAAAGGCTCTGAAAATATTTAATTTATATTAATATTTCTATACAATATAGTACTTCATGCAAGGGAAGTCAACACATGTACACGATGTTTGTTCCCATGCACGCAATTACGCGGGAAAAATCATGTATTCTGATCGCATAGCATGACATACACTGTAGTATCTATTGTTTGACCCTTGAACCTTTGAAATTTACGCAATAATGTGATGGAAAATGAGATAAGTGAAAATGAAAATTTGTATGAATAAAATCACGGGTTTTTCAAGAAGGAAAATCTACCAACAACTATATGATGTCCTAAAGTAACGATAACTAACATGTTTGCAAAATTGTATACATACTGCGCGTTACAGTCATTTGCTCAAAAAAATCTTTGAAAATATGTGATGTAAGGGTTGCAAAGACTTGTTTAGCGTCGTGTTTCTTGCCTGCATAGCATAACTTTCATAATTTAACCAACATGGTAGAATGTGACCGTATTAATTTCACATTTTCACATCATATCACATCATTTCTTTTCAACAATAGATTTGCAAGTAACAGTTGTTTATGGAGTACGTCCCACGTATATCCCTGGAACAGCATACTACACATTAATAGCAATGACACAAATAGATGCAACATGCTTATTGTGATCCCCAATCAGGTGTATGTTTATTGTGATCACGTTTTATGCAACATTGCATGTAGTGAAATCATGTCATATCATTTGTGTGGCTGGTTTTGCTGGAACATAGCACGGAAGTGACGTAATGATCGAACCTCATCGAAAAAGAATATTGTTTCAAGATCATATATAGCTACAAAACTAACACGTAGGCCACAAATTTAAAAGGTTGAGGACAATAAGAAAACAAGGAGCTAATATTGTTGGAATATCAATATCAAGGAAATCACAGACAGACAGACAGACAGACAGACAGACAGACAGATGCACAATATCAGGTTGATAAGTGTCAAATTCAGAGTATATAACATTAAGCTTATATGGGTCTACAATAAAGGTACACACGTCTGGTTATCAATAATGCAATTCTGTAAAAACCAGAGTATGTAAAGTCGCCGACGTTTCGAGGTAAGACTTGTTTACAACTTTAATGACGTCATAATGCAGTCCAGTGTGCGTTAAATCTAGGTAATTTTTACTACGAGAAGCGAGGTTAACGACATTAATTTAACAACATATGTCACAACATGTGGTCCAGAATACACGGCTTGCAGGTGTCTTTACTACAAGAAGCGACATTTGGATATATATATATTTGAATATTCTCCAATATTTTTCTTCGTTCAACCAAGGAAAATGCAGGTGACCTAACGGGATTTGTCACTACTCCTATTGACACACCCTTATTTTCCTGCTGAAGGAAGAAAAATATTGAGGAATGATATAATTATACTTCTTCAAGCATAATTAATCGGAAAAAATAATGGCAATTTGAAACGCTTCAATGGGTCAAACTCACATTTTGAGCACCACGAAAACAGTAACGTAGACACAGGTTGTTGTGACGTAGAACGACCAGGGTGTATAATCCATGTTTTTTTATTCAAAGACAATACTACTAAATTGTCTTGTGTATGGTAAAATATAACGTATATCGCAATATGTTGTGGGTCTTTGCAGTGTCGAAGTTAGGAGTATATTGTGTCATTTATTTAAAATCCAGCTGAACGAGACTTTTCACGCATGACTTCATCAACTCAAACAGTTGACGACAATAGTTAACTACAATATATGTGTCGTCATTTAAGGATCAGCGCACAGTCAGGTAGAGCGAACCAATAAGTAAGTACTTAACATCCTTGGATCTGTTCTAACGTTGACAGCTAATTAATATTATTTTATGTTCAGCTTTAAACACTATTTTTCATGTCAAAGAGGTCCGTTGACGTCAACATGTCAATTATTCCTAGTAAACAGAGTACAAAAACAAAACATTTGTACAATGTAATTGACCTGGTCAACTAAATTCGTCTGTAATGTTATTAATTAGCCTTAACAAGCACTACTAGGTAAATCTAGGAAGGCTAGGGTAGGTCTTCACCGCATACAAAGATATCCGAGCGAAGCATGTCATTTTACATAAGTATTTCATCATCGTGGAGAGCAAGAGACTGCTAAATAGAGAGACAGGCGGATGGATGGACGGACGGACAGACAGACAGACAGACAGACAGACAGACAGACAGACAGACAGACAGACAGACAGACAGACAGACAGACAGACAGACAGACAGACAGACAGACGGACGGACGGACGGACGGATGGATGGATGGATGGATACTTTTATCTCGTATACTTTTGGATCAACTTTCCAAATAGGGATATGGCACAGCTTTGGGTAAATTCATTATCAAAAAACTTGAGAACAAATTGGTTACAATATTTTCAAATATTTTCAAATATAAATCCTACGACATAATTCAATTCTTTAATTAACCAAGTGACAATAATCGATGGTGATGTAATTTGAAATTTCATTACCGAGAATAATTGGAATAATTTTGCTAAAGTAATTAGCTAGACACATGGAACAATAACATATAACTTAATCATGATATTTATATTAGATATCGACCACTTTCAGCAGATGTGATCAGGAGAAATTGTCATAACGATTTTTGAAAATTTCACACAAACTATGAACATAATAAATTTCCCGGAGTGCCTACAAAAGTCTCCACGGTGGGTTTGGTTTATAATTGATAGATGTGTTTCATACAATGTGTATGGCGAAGATTTCAAACAGAATAAAATCCATAGTTCAAATATTACAACTTACTTGTGTGTATTCAACTACAAACTACATTACAATTGTGAAATTTAACGTTTTTACTTTTCGAATGGCCACATGGTACTAACGTATGGACATCTGTCTGTCTGTTTCTCTATATTTCTATCTGTCTGTGCCATTCCATTTTCCCATTTGTCTGCCTACCTTATACTGTTTATTTATTATACTGATTGCTGCATAATTGACATTTATGAATTAATTAAACTATTATCGGTCATCGCTGAAAAACATATTATTGTGATATCATCCCATATATTTCCAATATACTGTAGCTGTAATCTGCATATTATGGGGCTAATTGATATAATTAATTATATGAACCAATTGCTCGTAATTTATTCAAACGTCATTGGTACATTGGTGATGTCACGTACTTTCGATTTGATCGGATGTGATTTATATGTTTAGCGAATGAATATGAATACGAATGAAGCGTTTGCCTCTGTAGCGTCTTCTGTTCAGTATTAGTTACTAGTTCTGTCGCCGTGAGGCGAAGTGTGCATTAGTTCACACTTCAAAGGCAATCTTGAATACTCAATATACACAGGGGCATAAGAAACTAACCCCCCCCCCTTTCTTTCCCTTGCAGGAGTGGACATCCGTTTGTGTATAAGTGTAGCTGCGTTAAAACTCACATGTACTGCAGGATGTTTTATTCATTATCATTCTCGCCAGCCAGCTCATGCTGTAGGATGTAGTTTAGCTAGATCTGCCGCAAAGAGAAAAGCGGTTTACGATCATGTCATTCGAAGCTATGGAACTTCATGAGCTGATTCGTCGAAAGAAATAGCACGAGCTGCAAACGTAGAATGACTTTGTTGTTAACTAACTTCTACATGTACTACATTTAAACGCAAGTGAAGTCAATCACATCGGTAATTTGTTACACAACCATATGTACGGCTATTCCCTAGATGAACTGTGAATCAATTTTCACAACACGATGAATTACTATTATTACAGAAAGTAGATTTGCGTTACAAGTATGCGTCGTACTTAACCCGAACCAATTTTCCTTCCCGTCATGTACGTTAAAATTTAGTCTACAATGTCACGACACTAACTCGACACATAAACACTGATTAAAACATCCTTCGTGTACGTTTTTTCAAATGTGGTGTTTGTGTCATTTATTACATAAACCTCATCATATTTTAGATGCATAATTTTGGAAGGTCGACTAAGTTAATTGAGATGTTTCCTCAACAATGAAATGTGAAAGTAATTTTATATTGGAAGGGTATATGTATTCAAGTCTTTAACATCACGATATCTCGCTTTCAAACCTAGGAGCATGTGTTCATATTGATTCTTCTAATACATAGACTGGTATCAGTAATTAAAAGATACATCGTGCACACTGTTGGTAATTTGAATGACTGTATGGTCGTTATTGACCAACTGATTTGTCTTCTAAAGAACCATAGTTTACCTGTCTCATTTTTATTAGAAATTTCCATGGACCTTTTGTTAGTTTAACATAGATTAGTCAATAGCTTTTGCTATAAGTCCAATCGAAAATTTGATACGTGTTTGATGAACACTGCGTATTTAATCTTTTCGACGCTTGCTAGCTACTCGGTCTCAATTTAACACACACAAAATATCATGAAACGTCATTATTCAATTACGGTTTAGAGCTTGCTGACTGTCAGTTTAAAAGAAATGTTGTTTTTCGACGACTGTGTTATTAATATATATTTCGTTCACTCTCAGACATGCTGGATGACTAAATGGAAACATGCTAAGGAAAGCTGTTAATAAATTTCCTCTTTTTTATGAGAGTTATCGGGAAGTCGTTTAAGAGTGATGTGTAACTTATAACGTGAGAGATTCACTACAGTAACTGTATTATGTGATTAAAACCAAAGCACCACGATAAAATGTTAGATTTTCGCTTGGTCGGTTTTGATTGTGCGTGTTTACATCTTGTTGAGATTGTCTTGATACATGTACTTGGTCAATGCTCAGGGTTGTGTTTAGTACCCACACCAATAGCTAATGCCAGTGAGTAATAAAAAAGTGCAATTGAACACTATTTGACAAAGACATATCAAGACTTATTTTGTCCATTGATATCAAGGTCATCTACTTGTCATTGTCACTGGTAGTGTGGTATACGGTAATATTACTCAAAACATGTCACTGTACAACGTTTACACTAGAAATACCCCCCCCCCCCCACACACACACATATATTGTTACATTGCCCTGCTATCTTTCCTGGTTGATGTATGCTTTGGACATAAACATAAACTTTTAATGTATTATGAGATGAAAATGAATAAACTAAAAAAATGAAAGGTATTAAATAATCGACCAGAACTATCAAAATACTCCACTGAATTACAAATTTTAAAGTACAAAATAAACATTTGCCGAGTTATATTATTTTACACAATGAGGCTGGATTTTTTATTTTGCATGAATGTTTTATACCCTTTTTGAAGGCGTTAGTGTTATGTTGAGAAACGACATATGAACAAACATGATAAAATTGTGTATGTCTAGCTTGGAGTTGCATGTACATGAAGCAAAACATGCCAATTTCCAACCTATTAAAACTTTATAGCTTAAGTATTGCAACACCTGTCTATAAATGAATATATATACACAAATGATGTACGTAAAGTGCCAACAATTAGGATATCAGGTAAGCAAAATATAGTGTCCTATATATTCCATACATGTTGCTACTTTGGTTATCGTTCTCCATATACACCAAAATTATTATATATCGATCAAACATGAATTTAAAAGTCGTCTCGTTGCTTAAACTAGCATAATCAATTATCTCAAATTAAAAACCACTCACACCCTAGGATAGTAGTATTGATAGCCCTACTATTATGTTAACCAAATGAAACTTACATGTAATGGTACCATGGTTAGCAATTTTGTAACTTTGTACGTGCAAAGAGAACGAATTGTCATGCCAACCAACAAATATTGCAAGTGTCATCTGTTTTATTATCTCTTATAAAACTATGGTGGCTTTCAATTCATGTTATTCATAAGTATTATGTTTCACTAAAAATTTGTTATTAATTTCTGATGGTGGGTGAATATTCCTGCGGAGGTATTATTTTTAGCTTTTGTCATTTCCAAATTTATGGCATATGTTTGTGTTATTAAAAAATATAAACAAAGTCAGAAATTGTAATGAAAAAATCAGCAGACAAATATGAAACATGTGTTGTTGTTTTTTGACTCGCTACACTTATTTCAAAAGTTTGATGTCATAGATCTACCTTTTAATAATAACAATAATAAATGTAAATCGAAGTTTACAAACGTTCATTTTTCGTGTTCATTTTGTACACATAGGCAACATGCACACATATCAGCGATTAATCTAGTTGTGTACAATATTAACGCTTACCTTAAGGATAGAAGATAGCATATACACACGATGGATTTCGACAAGGACATCTTTGCTGCAACGCGTATTCAGGCTTTCTTCTGACGACTGTCGACCACACCGAGCTGAATAACAAGAACCAGTATCTTTTTAACTCCAACTGTGTGCTATACCTGTCACTCAATGTGAAATGATCATGAGCCAGTACAGTTATTCTTTTAAATTAGAAACAATCTGAGTTTGCGCAGAAGGGTTATGATTTCCCACCATTCAACATGGTATGTGTCACAAACGATACAATCTGTCTATCTACTTCTATTAACGCCACGTGCCTCCGTATGCCTTGTGGCGTTGGAAGGGTCGTAATGTTTGTTGCATCAAATCGTGAGGGATAGTAAAATTGTGTAACTTAATTAAATTTTCTAATCCCCACCACAAAATGCAGACACGTGCACCTGAAACGCAAACACACACACATCACTCACACATTTGCAATACGTGAACACATGCATACACACTCTCCTTCGAAACATACCTTCTCACAACCACTTCAGTATCTCATGATACTACGACACGCATCACATCAGATAACGTCACATGATCTTCGAAACATGTACACACACTCAACCTCAAAACATATGTGCATTCATCAGATCGGATCATACCAAATATGTTCGACACACAAACCTTAACATGTCATATTACATCAGATATCATCTTATGTTCGACGCTGAAGGAATAATAATAACCTCTATATTTCAGGTGTATTTGTTAAATATATAAATGGAATATATACGTAAATATTATATGATGGTGGTATTAAATATA
This sequence comes from Glandiceps talaboti, assembly GCF_964340395.1. NCBI lineage: Eukaryota > Metazoa > Hemichordata > Enteropneusta > Spengelidae > Glandiceps > Glandiceps talaboti. The sequence goes on along the minus strand of NC_135560.1, from coordinate 19,797,893 downwards.
TCAATCGTTTAAACTATTCTCATATACGGAAAGTCTGGTTTGAAACAACGAAAGATTAAATATTGGGTATTTGCTTTTAATTATATAATAATGGAAGCAACGTTTCTTTTATACGACAACGACAACGTGATGATTGAATATTTATGTGCAAGACTTTACCGTGGATTACTGGTTATTATGGCATAACATTGACATAGTGTTACTGCTATATGCACCAAATCGAATACTTGAAACTAAGTAAATGCAAGCTGGTACACCATTTACCTAAGTACTATATGTATAAGGCAGACTTGTATGCAAATCATACTGATAAAGGAAGTTTCACCAATATTAAATTCAGCAACCGCAGCGCTCTAAGGCTTGTAAATAAATTATCGTAAACCAGATAATATAGTTGCTGGTATCTTTATAATAACAACTCTACATATGCAACAAATTGTTTCGAATGCCTGACAGATTTTCATGTCTCTCCTAGGTGTACCCTTAAAGTGACACAGGCTAAGTGTATAAACTTTTTGTTCAAGTGAAAATACATTTTTAAAACTATTCTAGCATAATGATGTCAATGTATGCTTTCTATGACATCACAATGTGTAATCTGGCATTGTTATAACAGTTTATTGCATATAGTCCCTGTACATTTTATACGTATTATAAATTACGTCATCGGATCATTGATAAGTTATATCCTAATACCAGGTTTGAGTTCAGTCAATTGCAAGTGAAGGTTAAGTATACATCAATAAGTAGAATACATTGGGTACATTTTAATGTACATGAAAAGAAATTACACCCCCAAAACACATAACCCCAGCTTATGCCCCCCCCCCTTAATGGTGCAATACGGTACTAGTTGCTCTATATCAGGGATGACAACATGGAATCGAAACAGTAACAATGCATTAGCCCTAGTAAAGATATATTTTCCCAATCAGTTAATTCTGTAATCTTATTAAATCACCTTCAATTAAACTTCAAATTGCAAAGGCTATACGGTAATTGACATTTTAAAATATTAACCATTACAATTCTATTTACTTCCTTTCATTCCGAAAATGTAATATCACTCGCTTTGACAGCAACATCAATATGCTATACAACTGTAAGGAAATGAAAAATAGTAATTGATAAATGGATGAAACCGACTAGATAATTAAGGTATTTGGGGGCATAATGGTCGCCTGTAGCGGCGGTAATATGAATGTCCTGGGCGAAATAATTACAATTAAATTACATTCTCTATGTATCAGTTTGAGGTAAACTTTTTTATGAGAATTACCCTGTCTGTGACAAATCGATATTCGTTTGACATTGTGACCTGTGGATACGCCAGGTAGAATATAAAACGTTATGTTATGATACTTACCACTGTTGATTTATTGTTTTGTTGCACCATACTTACAAAGGTTTTACACGGTATATGCAAACTTAATTAGCTTGAAATCCCTAAAAATGTACACTGCAAGATCAAGCAAGTCATCAGGGAACGCCACTCTATGGTGAGTGTAATCAAACCAACGTCCACTCATTATCTTATATCACCAGTTTGTGTCTATCTTAGCTTATAACAGAAAGTTAGTTTTTCGCTATCATATCAGCACGCATACTTTAATTTTTATATTTTTAAATTTGTAATCTGTAAACCAAATGAATATGTTTTGTGTTTTGTTTTATTTCAACAACCTACTATACCCTTTGTTGACATACTTCCACTGCTATTTTTTTCTGATTCGTTTGAGGGACATCCTGACCATCAATTGAAATTTATAGAGATCTAGATATCTTGAAATCGACCATCAAATAAAACTAAAGTGGTGTGTGAACGTACTGTCGTCTTGGTAACAAATCTGATGATTATGATGATGATACACCGTAGTGATATCAATAAACGAAAGCTTTATACAGGGGAGCTACCGTCGCTTGAGTGCGCAATTGCCAGGGAAGGGACCAGTATAGTGTATTCGACATTGTACATAATATGTTTTAATGTCTGCCTTGTCTTTTTAATAGAGATATAAGTTAAAATATTCGATTTGTGATATATACACGGATCATGGTGTAATTCAATTTTATATCAGTCAAGATAATATTAATGTGTCCCTTGCAGTTGTTCAGTCATCTAGGAAGTTTTAGATCAATAACATAAATGAGTTTATACATCTAAATTACAAGCCCGGCTTAAGTTAATCCGATGGTAAAGCGTTTCCATCGCAGATACCTGGAACGTCCGCGAATCGAACAGATATAAAGGCATGCAGGTAAATTTATACACATACATACATACATACATACATACATACATACATACATACATACACACACAGAGGAACACATGCATGCGCGTGTTAGAATGAAGGCTGTTAAACCAGTTGCTAAAACTCAAAGAAATATCTATAATTGAAGATTACTATTATCCAGAAGGCCGTTTATCAACAATGATACACTCAGACAGTATATCGCCCTCTATGTTCGTCTTATACGGCTAAAAAGGATACATATGGTTGACGTGAGCTTGTTCAGCATTCACTAAGCCCTCAGTAGATTTGTTACAAATGTAGTCACAAAAAAGCCAACCCAATGAAGACTTCACAAGAGAAAGTTTATCTTTCCAAATCAATACATAACCATCAAAGGCAATCACTTTGAAGTAAATAAATAAGTAGGTGTTCTCTTATTCAATTTCGAGATTTGTTTCTAAAATAATCACTAATTGTGACAAATGGCTAAACTAAAATCCGTGGTGTTTTACGGTTGATCTTTGTTAAAGTGGTACAGGATGAGTTTTATAAGCCTTTTTACTCAAGTGAAAATACTTATAATTACATAATAACCTCGATTTAACTAATTTAATGTCAATGCATGCTTAACATTACATTTGTCTTCTGGTGTTGTTAAAACAGTTGATCATATAGTAGGGATTTCCTGAACATTGTTATACAATAAGATGAATTACGTCATCAGATCGTTTATAAATTATATCTTGATTATAAACTATATCTTGTTACCAGATTAGAGTTCAATTAATTGCAAGCGGTGGCTAAGTGTGCTTCAGTAATTATAATACCATCAGTACCTTACAAATATCCAACATAAACTACGCCCAAGCAAGTGCAGGTAGCGCCCGTAAAGCAATCTTGTCACAATACTTTCCAACAGCGCCATCTCAAAATATTTGGCGATCAATACTGATTTAGTCTAGGAACTATACTTGTGAGCTAGTTTTCTGCGATCTCTCTCTCCAACATGTAGTCAAATGGCTTTTTCTAGTATGACACTCCGTTCTTACCACCGCCAACAGTAGTTTAATGCTATTGGAAGGTTATCGCGTTCTCACGTGAGTTACTTTGGACTGGAGGTTGAGTTTGTAGTACATTGTAGTACACATTGTAGTACACTGAACGCTGGTCAATGTGTGATGGATTACTATTGACATGCGTTGTTCACCCTTTCCCCAGCAGGAGACTTAGCTAGATATATTTGGTGCAATATGTCCATTTGAACATACGGAGGGAGAGAGAGAGAGAGAGAGAGAGAGAGAGAGAGAGAGAGAGAGAGAGAGAGAGAGAGAGAGAGAGAGAGAGAGAGAGAGAGAGAGAGAGAGAGAGAGAGAGAGAGAGAGAGAGAGAGAGAGGAGGGAGAGACAGAGAGATCGTAGAAAACTAGCCCACACGTATATTTACTACCCAGTGAATACAATGGACACTTTTTTAATTGCATGCATGGCTTAGCACGACTAATACTGACCTATTTCTATTCTAGTTGGCCACTGCAAGGTTATTTACAATATACATACTTTTACAATGTCAATTGCAGTCATGACATTTCCCCTGTAAAGGGTCGGTGATATGTAGTGCATGGCATCTTTTAGAATATTTACCAAACGTTGTTGTAATTTATATTGTATCACAATATATTTGGTAATAGTTTGTCTTTAACGTAAATAAGTTTAGAAAGAAAGTTGAAAAAACAACGTGGCGTATCAAGAAAAATAATGTGGCGTGAAAAATGCATTACCAATTAATTTATAATAAAAGATGTATGTAAATTTGTCATGTTCTAGAATGGATAAAATTAGGGTTGGTGTTAGTTTTTTCTTTCCGGCTTTTTGATATTCATGGGTGACGTGACCTTGAATATTTTTATATACACTTCTTTTTGAACAAAACATAGCACATTGTTGGTTATCATTTCTTTTGTATGTCTGATATCTGCATATGAAAAGATAGTGCTTTCAAGCCACGCGTGACAATTGTAACTGTAGTCATAAATATATTTAAAATATATCTAAAATTAGACCACAGATGTTCAATGGTTAGTGTTGATCATAGCGAGCACCTTAATGAGTTACAGCATAATATCAATCACTCATTTTCATCTTATAGATGAAAACTGGACCTGTGTGTGTGTGTGTGTGTGTGTGTGTGTGTGTGTGTGTGTGTGTGTGTGTGTGTGTGTGTGTGTGTATATATATATATATATATATATATATATATATATATATATATATATATATATATATATATATATATATATATATATATATATATATATATATATATATATATATATATATATAACTCGGTGAGTATCAATCTGCTAAGACAGTGCTCTATACCGCAGTGGCAGAGCGTAATAGTTATATATATATATAAATATAAAGAAATACACGTGTCTATGACATGATGACATGATTGGCCTGTCACCCATCACGGGCATGCAGCAGGCCTTCCACAGCAATGTTGCAGACTTTATACATTTTAGTAAACTTTTGATTTGGGTCTTTACCTTTCGTTAACAAGATGAAAATAAAGTATATATGTACGTACGTACGTACGTACGTACGTACGTACGGATGTATGTATGAATGTATGTATGTATGTATGTATGTATGTATGTATGTATGTATGTATGTATGTATGTATGTATGGGTGTAACTGAAACCACGCCTGAAATAAATACAACGGAATATCGAACTATTTTGCTACATGTAATTTGCATACCTATATTTCAAGACCGTCCACATCAATTAAGATAACATGATTAATGTGCCATGAATACTAAGCATGTTTACATTGACTCAATAAAAACAGGATATATTCCCCTAATTTTACATACGTGTGCCTCAAACTAACTATAAGGGTAATTATTCATAATATAGATTATATTGCCATACATCCACATCGATAGAAGGCGGACGCATTTATCTTAGATTCAGAAAGATTTACTGTTAAATTGGCAATGCCAACTTCTATGTAAGAAATTAAATTTTCCTGACACCCGAACAGATATAAATAACGACACGTTTAGTATGCCGTCAGGTGACAAGCCATAAATACTGGAACTAGAACTGACTATAATATGTGCAGTCGGGTGTTATATGCGAAGTTTATCTGATTCAGTTAATTCAAGTATTTTTATGCCTCCTTTATATCAATCTTCCTATCTAGACGTCAAAGTAATACATCATGCTAGTAATTTGTTCGGCTCATTTTTGTGTGTGTTTATTAAAAATTCATCGAATGTTAAAGTAGTATAAATTTCAACAAAAACTTCATACTTGAAGAGTTATATCACTTTACGAAAACAAGGGCCGGATTTAGGGTTTTACAACGAACGCCAGATATTCTACTAACATCTATTCAATGTTTATACATGTTTTATAAAATATGTGCGTGCCTTGATCGTTATCTTCGATGGGGTCATTGATGTTATCCTTTCATTTATAATTAACTTATCATTCACAAACGCATGCCTTTGTCGGTATCCAAGTCTCAATGCTATGACACGACTCAAGTATTTAAAGCATTGAATATGCTTGTCAGAATGTTAAATTAAATGCAGTTATGATAGGGTGTTTTATTATTATTAATTTAAATCGAGATATTGTAATATTCTTTCGGGTTTTGTAGTTGTTGTTCGTCCGTTTGCATATCATTTTGTGTTTGGCATGTTGTTTGTTGTTTTCATCACTTGCACAAGGACAAACACATCACATGAAATCAGATAATATTTTATATTTATGTAACTAATACACGAATTTTGGTCAAATTGCTATAGGCCTACATGACGTCACATACTATGTAACCAACCTAGTAGCGATCTTGTTGCGGCATGAAAATCAATTGACCCTATTTATTTGGGTACTTTCAGACGTAAAACCGGGATATGGTATCACCGTGGTGAATTGTGGGAAACACATTCACATGTTTGCCTTTACTGTGCAATTCGGGCATTCGAGTCATTAGCTCCAGTAAAGCTAGTCGACAGGAACATGGCACGGCGCAGAAAACGTCGCTCGACTAAAGTACCAGTATGGCTGCTTTTCACATCACTTTTATTTTGCCAGGGATATAGTAGCTGGTAAGTTGTTGTAATAATTTGCAATGCATCGATCCGTATACCTAGGGTATATGTCTTATCTCTAGGTAACCACACAGTATTGCACATCTATACCCACCATGCCATATTATTGGAAGTAATTACTGTACGGGCGACTGCTCTAAAAGACTAGGCAATACATCAAGTGGACAGCGTATTAATACCGATAGTTGTTTAAGCAAATTCATAGATTGTACGAGAAATTCATCAGATGAACTATAATTACGAATTCTCAGGCTTAAATGAAATACTATCAAAGTGGTAGTATCCCACAGCATTCGAATTGCTAAAAGATGAATGTGTCATCATTCTCTGAAATTCTTCACTTACCTTTCCATATAACCTTGGTATGTATGTTAAATTACCATGCACAAGATATGGTAGATTTACTATTGCTGATAATGTGCACACAGTAGCAACGTAATGTAAGCAATGCATATTCAACATTGACATATCACTTCTTTCTGAATGATAAGGAAACTATTTTACTGCCGTCCTGACATAATGTATGCAGGGGGGCATTTCTAGGCTTGTCTTTTTATGTGCATCAAGGAGTGGTGATACAACAAGACGCACTCTACCATTACTGTTGATGTATTGGATGTATGGACACCTTCTTTATTTAGTCATGAGTTTGTCGCTCATTAATTGCCTCAATAACGTCGGAATTTCACAAATTAGGCGAGTACAGATGAGATTTAAATCGAGTTGTTATATAATTAATTGGACTTTTCGCTTTTTGAGTGCTGGTATTTAAAACATTGCAAACAAAACACGGGTAAAAAAATAATATTTCAATACCGATTACGAGGCATATTACTGTAATGATTCAGATTATTATGAAATATCTAATATTTCAAGGGTATTTGTACTAATCTGCACTAATAGCGTATTTGATGAGGCGTGTACTAGTATGTCATAACAGGTCTTAAGCTACACCTGGAACGAGTTTTTAAAAACTGTTTTCTTAGATTAATGACTTATTACTCTTATCGCGAACCCTGACAAGTATTGAATTATCTGTTGGTAAATGTACTTTTGCAGACGTACACATAATATCATGGTACAATGAATCTAACCGTTATCAAACCGATAGTTGCTATTGGCAGAACAGTGAATAGTCACTCATGCTACATAAACGAGTTGATGACGTAGTTTAGGAAATATATAATAACATGTCGAGGACAATCCTATTGTTCCACCAACTGTTCAAAAATGCAACAAAACGATTTGTAATGTCTTCGACAGCATGCATAGATTAGACTATAACTAATCAACGCTCTTTCATCAGGGACAGAATATTATAAACTCCGTCAAATATAGGTATCATCAGATGCCAATGTACGTCTTTGGTTTGAAGACATGTAAGAAAGGAAACAGACAACGCACGTTTGATTTAACATTAAACAAAACAACAAGTCTTCCCCAGGTGTAAACCTGCACCGACATTTCCATGATTAAGTACTTGAAGTCTTCAGGTTGTCGGTTGCATAGTTGTTAGCGCATGTACTGTGTCTCTTAATACTGTCTTGGTTCGAACCCACATAGCGCTGAATAAACAGATACATACCAGGTACATGATAGGGTGTGGTTCACTTTGGCCCTACCGAACAAAGTATGTTTTCCCAAGGTACTCTAGTTTCTTCCTGTTTTATAACTTTATCTACGTAGCACCTATAATGATCTTACACTGAACTCTGAGGGGGGCAAAGTTTACAACATGTTATCTCTATATAAAAACCAACAAAGAACTTAGACTGACCTCTGAGGGGCAAAGTTTACAATATGTTATCTCTCTAAACAAAAACCAACAAGAGAACGTAGACTTAACTCTGAGGGGGGAAAGGTTATCTCTACACAAAAACCAACAAAAGGTACGCATGTAGTATGCTAATAACTGTCATGATACTCTATCTATTCTAAGCTCTCTACTCTCATAAAAAAAATGTGCGACGTTTAGTTATATCCGTACATGTAATGCCACACCTGTGAATACAAGGTCAACTATTCCAGTGCCTGTTTGGTTGACTTTTTAGACATAATGTAGAACCACTAGCACACTGCAATTACGCATACTAATTAATCATGTTTTATTTGCACTGCAACTGGATGGCAATTGTCTTGCTCCAGCCCAATGATGGTATTAATAGTCTACATACGTCATATTTAATGAAGGAAGCCATAAAGCTTATAACAACTTGTCATTGTTATATAAACTGTTGATTTTGTTATTTCGTTGAGTTTTCTTTTTTCTGTGATAGTTTGCATAAACCGTCCTTTCGTTATGTCATGTTTAATGATATTGAGACATTTTAATAATTTATAGTATCAGTCTTAGTTCATGCTTAAGTGTATCAAGTAATTATGAAAGTTAATAACCTAAACAGAATGACTGGAACTATATTATATAATCATTGGTATATATTTAGCATCATCTTTATCATCCTTGTTTACTATCTATGATGAATATCTTGCAAAATACCTTAAAGAAGGACACATAATACTAAAGCTATCCTTCTCAGAAAAACCATCAAACGTATTAGTTAACATGTAAATACTTTACTTTGAGGTGATCATTGAAATAAGTTATGTCATTATTAATGTGACTTGATATTAAACACGGAGGAGGGTGATATATAAAGAAAGAAGGTTAGTTGATTCTAAAGTATGTGTCTGTCTATATTTTTTGTATCATTATTATCTATTAAAACAAAATTAGAATAAATGGAAATTAATCAAATATAAGAAATGTCACAAAGGGGTAAATGTTCTTTGAATACGTGTGGTGACTAATGGCGAAAATTTACTTTGATTAGTGAGTTGTCTAACTTTCATGTCGACATTCATTCTCTCAAATCAGAGCTGTTATTTCTTCCGAGACACTGCGACACCTCTTGGCGGTGCGTCTTGGGCGGTGCCGTAAAAGAGGCTGTGGTTTACGACGACGGTCGAAATCACAAATTTGAACTTTCTTTCATGAGAAAGGTGTCGATTTAACTAAGTATCGTTAGCCCACTTAGCTTATTCGATATTTATAACAGTCCCTTTTGGTAGTATTTGGATCAAAAACTCTTTGCTACTTTTCTTAAGAAATTGGCAGCACGAGAATTTGTAAACGTTGTATCGTTTACGAGACTATCATTTACGAGACTCTATCGAATTGTTAAAGAAATCCTCGTAATTACACGAAAGCTTCACTTTGACACGTACATTTACCTTTGATAGCACTATAAATTACTAGTTTGTCTAATGCTGATATGTATTCTTCATTTCTCAAGGATTGTAGTCTATTTGCTAATTGGTAAACGAGCTTCGTCGCTTTATATGTTAATAATTTGTATTGTTTCTGCAACTGGAACATTACTTAAAAAAAACATTGCGTTACCTTAATAACGTACTCGTAATATCGTACACTACATCACTTGAGTTGTACATGTGGATAAACATGTGTTGTAGCTCTCTATACACGATAAATCAAATCAAATTCATTTTAGCAATTGGGTCAGCATCCAAAAATTAGTGATCATAATTTCAACCTGTTTCTTCCATGCTTATGAATGATATCGACCACTGCTTTACATGAACAATGTGTAATTATTGGTATTTTAACAATTTCCAATGAACATATTCTGGTTGTCTGATTGAAAAAATGATAAATTTCAGGTAACCGTTTTCAAGAATATGGGTTTGATCAAACGTTTAATGTAAGAAATTGACAATTTTAGTGAATAAAACCCTGTCATTTGATGAAATAATATTCCAGTTGCAACTAGTTCAGATTTAACTTGTTATATATATATATATATATATATATATATATATATATATATATATATATATATATATATATATATATATATATATATATATATATATATATATATATATATATATATATATATATATGTATATATATATATATATATATATATATATATATATATATATATATATATATATATATATATATATATATATATATATATATATATATATTAAAACATTATTCGGCGGCCATTTTGGAATCAAAAACGGGTTCACATTCCAAAACATTGATCTGAGCTACATAAAATATTGCATGTTGATCCCTATGTTTCCTTGATCTTAACTGAGAATGAGGTTTCTTGAACAAACTACACCAATTATTTAATTGTTCAATAATAATAATGGTAGAAACAATTATCAAACAAATTATATCTAATATGAAAGATATACCATCACAGACATCATAATTGTGACGATACTTAAAATATGATAACATAAAAATAGTCATTAATTATCCATGAGTTCATAATACTTTCATAAATTCATAGTTATGGTTTGTCTCATGATAGTTACCATTACCTTTATCATTACCGACATCCTTATCTCATGGCTTCATTAATTTGTTAAGTGCAATGCTTAACGTACTTGAACAGTTTTCCTTTTAGAATTATACGCTAGAGTTAAGAATGCAAATGTATTACGGTTTCAGGGTCTGTGTGACTAATTTTGCATTTTTTTCTTTACTTTGTATCACCCTTCTCTTTGCATATATTTGTTTGTAATCGTGTTTGACAGTGTTCTTATTGAAGGATATTTAGTGATCCATACTGTCATACATGCTAACTTTCATTTAGCGATCCGTATATGCTAACTTTCGACTAATAATTCCTTTGTTTACTAATTTTGACATCTGATTTTTCATATCATATAGGATATATTGAAAGTACACTATCTAAGTTACTGGCGATTTGCATTTCTTGTGGTCAAAAGTAACGCATAAAACATTACTCTTAATACCATCCAGGCATCCTAGATTATAACCTCGAGGTAGTTGGCACTACACGTCATTCGTAATGATTTATTCCTTGGGAATAGAGACGCAGCTGGAAGTTAATATGCCAGAGTGAAAAATACATGTTCTATGTGAGAAAATATAGATTTATAAACTGTATTGATTTAGCTTACTGATAATGAAAATCGCATGGTTGTAATACATCAAAATATAAAAAATATTCATAAACATTAGCGGATCCTATAGGCTTGATGTAATAAAACTGTCTTGCACTAGATTATTCTCCTTAAATGTTATATATTTTCAATAAAAAATTACTCCTGCACATTAATATTGATTAAACGAGAGTGATCTGCTTATTAAGTGGGCCGTTATAAATCACTCTACACGTGAGCAAGGAAATTGATGTGCTTCATGTACATGTGTATCATTTTATTGATTTCATGTGTATCATTTCATTGATTTCATGTGTATCATTTCATTGATCTGGTGGTTGGTTCAATAAAACGCCTGGCTTAATGTAAGACTTAAGTCAGTTTGAATATCTTAAACAGACTGAGTTCATGATGTAGCAAAGAATCGATTCACGTTGAATACAGAATCTTTTACACTTAAAAAATAAAGCATAATCGATAATCACAGGGCACATTTAATTTCGTTTAGGTCTCCTTTAGTCATAAACCTTTTTATCTACATGAGTCCAATTATCAAATCATTAAAAGAATATATGTCCTTCATAAAATAATGATGCCTATTATTTTACACATCCAATAAATTTTTGATGAGTTTTTTTACAGGTTTGTTGAACTTTAAGACTATATGGCAATCAGCAGACACTACTCTTTTTACTGACTAATATTTACGACCCTGTGTGGTCTTGATAATTACCGTGTCTATGTATATCAATGTGGACAGGAGAGTGGGAGCTTTGTAACATGCCTCGGTGCGCACACACAATAAGTACCATGTTCAACAAACACAAGCCAACATGTTTATTTTTAGGCACAAAATACATGGCCATCTTGTTTGTCTATTTTTACATATATTGATTTTGGTAAATTTTGTAAAAATATTATACATATTCTGTCTACATATCTTATGTTTGCCTTGTTTCATGCGTATATCAAATTATTTCGCTATTATTTTTTGGACTAATAAGCTTATAACATTTTTAAAATTTGTAGTCACGGTATGGTTAAAAGCTTCATAGTACATTAGTTTGTAAATAAAATACGTTCAAGCCAAATTTAATAAGGTCAACAACAGTTTGATTTTTTCATGTGTTTGACAAAGACCATTAAACATATTTAAAAAGATTGTCAGCCTTTCCACTGTTAACTGTCAAGAATGGTTACAATACGTCACTGCATTTATCATATATCCATCTAAGACCTTTTTAAATACTATTTGTCGTGTCGAGCCCACAACAGTTAAAACGCACAGAAACGAGTTGCTGGTTAGTTTGTGGGCCTCTGTGTCTCTATGTCATTAATGATAGAACTAAAACTAAAAACTGATAAATGATATAACTATGTCTATGATAACATAACTCGTTCTGACAGGTTGTTTGGTGGTTCTGTCTGTTTGTTGTACGTTACTTTGATTTTTACTGTGTTAAAATTTGCATTTGTCTCTTCAGTAACCTCGTTTTCATATCCTACAACATGGCGATGCCTTCATAATACTGTAAATGGCTAGATTTATACCATTGTATACACATTTAGAGAAACGCCGTATATGGTTGATCTTAGCGTGGAAAGAAACAAATATTGTGATGATATCTTCCATATCACTTTTGGCACGTTCCAGGTTTAAATGTGCAAAGTCATGTTCGTGAACATTTTTTTAACAACAAAAAGTAGGAGAATTGTGTGTGTGTAGAACTGTATTGTTGAATACTGAGTACATGTTTGGAAAAATGCGTTGATACATAAGGGATATTACATCCGATTCTGTGTACATAAATCGAACAATATTTCAGAAAGTACATGTTTAGACGTGTTTGGGGAATATCGTGTTTGTACGTGTTTTGAATGGTGTGTTACATCACGGTGTAATGATGGTTTCAATGTGTATGGGGGACTATATACATGTATGTTTATGTGTGATGAATGATGATTTTCTGGGATGAATCCCGAATCTGATGTTACATGATAGGTAGTGTATGTGTATTGAACATGTTACATTTAACCCATAAATTGTAAAAGTGTAAAAGTAAACTTTGAACATGTTATGACTTTTGAAAGATGTGTTAAAATCTGGGAAATTACATTGCTAATATGAAGATGTAAATTTGAGTTATTGCTAATACCGTCCCTACAAGTACTAAACTTACTGGTGTTTCTAGTTAAGACTCTTTTACAAAGGAAAAGGTAAGATGGTCATGTGTTTTAAAGAATATGCTACTAAAATAATACGGGGGAAGCAAAGTAAAAGCATGGCATTGTAGCAGCAAAATAAATTAGTTTCATGTTCGTCACAGCGGTAACGTTGTGGGTCATTGGGGCCCAAAAAGAAGTAAAATTTAATCTACCTCATCAAACAAAAATGCTGATCTATGATATATGTGTGTACATTATATACAATGTATGAAGATGGAAGTATAATACTTCCATGCTTGAATTGTTCTCATACACGAATTAGTCAACAGCCTGTCGTTATTATTCGCACTTATTCAAATGGAACTAGTATTTCATTGAAATGATCAAATAAAATTGAGATGACGTTTATCCAATATAACACATTAATTTACACTTGGCTCCTTTAAAGGAATTCTAGAAACTTGTGAATTTAATTCATAACTAAACAACTAGGGAAGACTTTATAGATAATGCGAGGTCTGTATAGGACTCACTGAAATACATCTTTTCATATATTGTATTGCCATCTTAAAAAGGGCTGTCAGGTAGCAGATAACCAAGATCATACATGTATAAAAGCGGCACTTATGAAAGACCGATGCAATGATTGAACTTATGTTATTTTACCTAAAGTCATTAGAATTGATTTCCATAATTTCAAAGTTTCCATATTCGTCATATATATGCAAGAGGTTATCACTGCAAAAGCTCATCCGTTACCACAGCCTCCCTCCCTCCCCTAACATACCCCATATACCACCCTCAACTCATCATTTAGCAGTCGTGAAATCCCGAACTTATGTCCGAACGTCATGTCGCAACTACCAGACCTATCATACCAAAGTCTGAAAGAGCCATACTTCTTAGATCTAGACTGGTGGATTAATTTATGCAAACATTTATGACATAAAGCATACCTTGTTTTATTGTTGAGGATGGAGTAAAGTCCACTCTTGCAACTGTTAACGGGAATTTTTCATCTGTGATCCCCGCTATTTTTGTGGTATCGCATGTATGAAGGGAGTGGTAGAAATTGACTCGTATTCTGTACCTGTCAACCCAGAAGTATAAATTGGGACCTGGATATACTTGGGGTGACATATAAAAGGTTGATTTCTATGCGCTCATAGAGGCAGCAGGAGTTGTGTGCTGCCCTTTGGAGTTTAGGAAATACAACAGCTGTTGTAGGTCAACACCAGAATTAATACTGGATTGCGCTTTAAATGTGAGATACCGCTAAATAGAAATTAAATGTTATTTCTACTACCAACACATTTTTCCTAGCATATCACAATACACAATATATATACATGTGTCTATCTTCATTTTCAACGCCACCTATCATTGTTTTATCCCTGTATAATATCACATTCTTCTGTTCCTTATATCGAACTACTACGTTTTAATTTTCAGTCAGCCAGACGAGGACTATTTGACTAAAAGAGAAAATCTGACATCAGCAACAAGTTTTCTCGATGACCTGCTTGGCGAATACGACAAAAGGCTTACGCCAACATTCCATGGTAATTACACGTTTTATTCGCTGTATCAATATATGATTGTAACAAATTACAAGATATATCACGTGTCATTGTGGATCTTTTAAAATGATATATTCCATCATTTAATGAGCAAATACGTTTTCATCAATATAGTCATTTCTGGTTTCCAAACCATATGTCCATGCCTTTTAGTTTTTACGAAACGGAGGCTTGTTCGTCTGTATCCGTCAGTACATAAGTGGCCATTTGCGCAATTGGTAATATAATTTGTAAATGCTCTAAAGAATGTATTTTGCTAATTTTCTCTCTCCATATGCATAATACATTGAATATCCTTTTTCTTACATGATCACATAAGTGTATAGTTGGTCAAATGTAACACATACAAGTAAACCCTACCTAACATTACTTGCTTAGCCTCTTTGAAATGTTGTTCTGTATAATACTTGGTTGAGTTTAACCATCTTTCTCGAAATTAGTGAAACATTAAATACTCCATGTTTTAGTTATATGTAGTTATATGGAACGTTACCCAATGTATTCAATTCTCCATATTCTCAATTATAATAGCCATGTATGTGGAACGGTACTCGTTCCTTCGATAACCTCTCGGGACCTTTCACCCAGTATGTAACGATTCTGTCTTCAATATTGTACAAAATTTCTTCTTTGCAGGTAATGTCAAACAGTAATTAAATATTCCTAAATTGATAGATCTACACAGAATGATAATACAATGACGTCATCCTTAATCATTATTTCATGTGACAGCGCTTATGCTCGCCCTGGGTTTACAAAGTACTGAGACATTACAATATGTTACAAATAGTTGAATAACTAATACTGTATTATACAGAAAACATAACCGTTCCTAGGCGACTGTTGTGATTTAATGGTTCGAACATCCGTTGATCAAAATCGTTTCATGACCGAGAAATGCTCGCCACAACTCTTTCTAATGAGAAAAATGATACTGATGTATTTACATGTAAGGACCCAATCGTATGATATGTAACAACCTTTTTATATTAAGTTTGAGCGTAGTTGACTATGTATGACTGTAACGATCAGTTTAAGTTCGACGAATGTTTAACCGTCGAATTCTAAGGTTGAACTGGAATAATTCAGAAACTTTCTATCAGCTGGGTTTGTTGTGACAGTCTAAAACTTTGCCATCTGTTTTCTTTATACAGCTGAGAGTCAAGCATCAGCTTTGATGTCCCATTTCTGAGCAACTTTTTAACGTTGTCTCCTTTATTATAGCTTATCTTCAAATGAATTTTCCGAGTTTAATCGTTCCGGTCCCCAAGAAAGTAATTATTGCTATTATTTGAATGATAAATGCCTGGTGCATGAAGATAACGACGTGATGGTCTTTTTAAATAACATTTTCAAGACTATTTGTATTCAAATGCCTTTATGGGATCCCACACAATCGATGAAAATGGATATTGTGGGGAGAGTAAAAGGTGTTTCTTAAATCATTGATACCGAGAATTCTACTGTTTAATGTTAAACCATCTTCTTTTATCATCAGAGGAAAATGTCCCAACCGTTGTTATAATAGACGTCTTTGTCAGTAATATTGACTGCGTTGAGGAATCCACAATGGTAAGATATTCATTCTTCTCACACTCTTGTAGTCTGACAGTGTGAGACAACAAGTGTCGGGTTGATCCCACACTCTGTATCAATGAGTGAGATGCATTTTGTTTTTGTCAGAATAAAGAGGGCGGTATAATAATCCCACCGACCAGGTGGTCTAAGATGAACTACCTTATACTCGTAGGGGAATTTTTGCCTTATATTCAACACATTTTCCTCATAACGTGTGAGCTATTCCATCCATTGGGGTGTGGGATTCAATTAATCCCAACCCAAAATATCGCGTATGATCGCCACTTTGAAGTGTCTGTGTGTTGGTTTTTGGAGCTGTTTTGGGGTAGTGTTGTTTAAAAACGTTGTTTATATTACTAATATATCATTGTGCATATCCAGTTATAAAAAGCTGACAACATACAGGGAATGAATGAGGATAGACATTATAGTTTAGATATTTAGAATTGTCCTTAATCCAACGCATTACTACAAACGTTACAACTATATATTGACAGCGTGCAGTTAACATCGTCTGTTGTGGGGTAGATGAAACGGAAATAGAGTTTAGAGGATTACCAAAACCTGACAAATCTGGGCTTATGGTATTCGGCGAAACGAAACGAAACAAGGCAAACATGCAGAAAACACTTTACTTTGGTGTTATGGGTTATGCATATGCCCTTACATTTTTCATTCACAGTTGCCTTGTTTCGTTTCGTTTCGCCGAATACTATAAGCCGTAAATCTAACCCTAGACACTCGCAACTAAATACTACAGCAGTGTTTTCGTAACTCACATACAGGATTTCTGACAAGTATATAAATATTCTTTCTGGACAATTGTTTTTCTTCAAGAACACAATGTTTATAATGAGATTGAAGACTGTCAATCATTGATTCAGAATGCATATGTGCAGACAAACCTCAGACCACTATGGAGAACTATAATGGTCTGAGGACAAACATAACAAATGGAAAAGATCTCCAAGAAATGTAGGAAAGTTAAGAATGATAATCATCATTTAAAGAGGAATCCAGATTTTACTTACTCTAATGCTTGTATTTCCTAGGACTTTGGAGTCACCATCTTTTTGCGACAGATGTGGACAGATCCAAGACTGGTACACAGTCCTAATAGAAGAATTCCAACGAGCAGTAGCCTATTGGAAAGAATATGGAAACCAGATTTATTTTTCACGAATGAGAAAGAGGGTAATCGACATGACCTGACCGTAGACAATACTTTACTTCGAATTAGACATAGCGGAGAAGTCTTCGTTAGTCAAAGGTACGTACAGAGCTGGCAATGAACATACATAGTCCGATCAATAACGGATATTACGCGTAGAGTCATCGGAACGACTCTTTTTTTCTTTGCAAAACTTGGTTCTTAAGTTAAGTGTATAAGAAAGTGAAACATATCTGTACGCTATTCCGTAAACTGGAAATACTGGGGAAACAGCTCAGGTGGCTACAATAGGGCAAACTCCGTATTAAACGAATACCACAAGAAGGACATGTGTAAACGTCTAACAATAGGGAACTTGCAAACCCACCATGTTGAATGTTGCATCATGGGAAATGTGATAATAAATACTAATCAATTAGTATTGTAAACAATATTGTTACGTTGTTTATAACCACGAATGATCAATTCATATTTAGCCTGACCAGTGTGGGAGGTTTATTTCATCGGTTACTCCAGATAAGATATTACGATAACCGCAGATAATCCTATAGTCCGTTGCATCTGAGCATGCTCAGTCTGGATTGCAAGTTTCCTATTCCTTTGCACAATATGTCGAAATTGCAATGTGTGTTCAGCCTTTATGAATTCAGGCATTGTTTTGAATTTGCTCTTTGTAAGCTTACTTATTCAAGATAACTGCTGTTACAAACACCGCGAAAGAGCAAATGGTACAGTTTAGTATATATTTGCCAAACGTTGTTCGACAGTACAGGTCTTTTATATAATGGGGAAGCTTAGGTTTGGTTCTACTGAGATTTATCCGGAGAATCAACTTGCCTCGTACTTTGGAGATAGTAAAATAAGTTGTGTACATGCTTTACTTATTCCAATGGTATGTGAAGTAAATATCAACAAATAATGAATTTATACGTTGTTTATAAACTCATGCATGAATTGATATCTATTCATATAAAAATGGACCTATGTCAGAACTTCGAATTCACCAGGCAGTGAATAATTGTACATGTTAGATTTACAGTATTTAGGTTAAGGTCCTCCATCCAACCTTACACCAAAACTGTAATAAGTGTGAATTTAAGGTGAACACACTGGATGTTTAAATAGTAATATGGAACGCGTTCCCATGTGTTCACACTTTGATGGCAACATAAAAGAACGATAATGTATAACACAGTTTACCCAACTCTTATATCGTTTAAATGTGTGTGTTTTTAATTCACATATCTATGTTTTGATTATTTACATCTCTATGATATGGGTGTATAGTATTGAAATACACGACATAAGCATGGTTCAAATCATAGGGGCGTGTACTATTTCATAGATTGTTGTTTTCCAGGTCTACAGACTAAATATAACAACATTTTGACTATATATTCCTATATGTATTAAAGGAGAAAAGAGTATTTCTACTAGTATAGAGATTGATACATTTGTAGAAGCAGGATTCGTAAGATATTTTCCTAAGAAAAGGGCAATCTAAGCAATAATACGTGCCACTGTGGTTCAAGTGATAGATCTAACCAGTATTCCCTTATTCAAACCGACTTTTCGTTTAGGGAATACTGTCAGATAGAGGTACCGGTAATCCTTATACCATCGTCTTTCGCATGACTGGGTCGATTACGTCCGTTATATCAAGTCATGACATATACCGCTGTATTCACAGTTGCCTTTATACAATGTTATTTATAAATCATTGTTTGGATTAAAGTTGTCGTGTTTGTTTCGGTCTATGATACTTTTACTCAGTTCTACCGTATCTTAACTTACTAAGCTTGCCGTCTGCCTTGATGGAATTTTCTCGATTGAAAAGGAGTACGACAACGTCCAATGAATAGATAATATTAAAGGACGTTCTTAAAGTATTGTATGATAAACCTTACATCATTGAATTGATAGGCTATTTTTTCATCTGGATGTTGTAATTTGGTCAATCTGGCAGTGAAATATATCAACCGGCCATATGCATTTCTCAAGATTTAGTTTCCATTATCTCTCGCCATAACGCGTTCTCAGATAATACATTTTAATGAAACATCAAAAAGCGACTATTACTGAGTTGTCAGTCTAGTCCAAGAATAATGTTAATTGTCTAGTTCAATGCCATTTTTGATTATGCCAGCTCATATTGGTATAGTGCCTTGACTATGAAAAGCAAACAAAAACTTCAAACTCCTCAAAATAAGGTTATACAATTTGTCCTGGATATGCGACCGCGGGCTCATATTGAATCAGCCCATTTTAAAGAATTGGGATGATTCCCTTTCGGCCACATATATCAAGCTCAACCATGTATATAGAGTTAGTACTGGATTGGCCCCGATGTATCTATCCGATCCATTTGTTTATATAGAACTCGATCCCATCTGTTGTAATTGTTTTCTGTATACTGAATGATTTTTCATTGTGCTGAAATAAATCAAATCAAATCAAATCAAATCAATACTTGTGTAGATCTTAGGGTTAGAAAGCACGTTTAAAACATAGGTTCAATAATTCAATCCACTGTAAACCGTCTGTGCTAGATTGTGTGATTGTCTGTGTTGTTTGTCGGGACCTGCATAATTCAAACTTAGACATCCTGGAATCGTACATCGCAAAGCAGGAGCATTTCTAGCCTATTCTATTTGATATATTCAAGACGAAGTAAGGATGCAGAATCTTGAAATTGGGTCTAACTGTTTCTGAATATCTCCGCTGATAAAATCCTATACAAGGTATGGATATAACACTCTCTCTGTACTGTTATTTGTAACATAGCTATCGCAATCCGATGGCTGGTTTTATCATAGAATCCAGATAATAAAAATTTCACACATGACCACTGCAATATAAGTCAACAGTTACTGGGCTTCTAGTTGACTATTGTCGAAATGCTGGTATAGGTTGCACAACAACCTTACAACTACCACTACTACTGCTACTACTACTACTAGCTCATACAGAGTATTGACATTTACATTCATGCACATATCACCATGGTTACACAAGATATTGTAACAGATTCTATAATTGAACCAATCAAGTAATTTGCTCGAATAACAGAATATCTTAATATTTAGATTTTTATCCAGGACTTTCAGAATATTGAGGTGTTTGGCGATATACATGTTTGGCGATATACATGCTACACTCTAAAGTGGTGTGTTCAGTTCCTGAACACTTAATTGTAACAGATTTTGAACGCAGTATATGTGTTCAATATAAATACTAGAACGCGTGTGTTCAGATTTAGAACACAGTGTTTTTATTTTGAACGCATACAATATGTTTAAAATCTTATAAACTAGAACACTGTCCGAAGCGTCAAAATCTTTAGAGTGTATATATGGGAAAAAACAATCACACGAAAATCATATGCGAATTGCCTTATTACCATGACACCATCCGAAGCAACTGGTTAAAAATTGCAGCTATTGGCTCGAGAGACATTACATACATTTTCAAAATGAGATGACATGTCCGAAGCAACTCATTCTTCTTAGATTGAATACAACCCAAGACGAGAAGTCATTTTCTCAGGATCAATAATTGCATCATAATTACTCTATTCTGTATTGCCACCAATACTGTCTCCTAACCATATATTATAACACTAAATGTTTTCACACTTTAATTTATTCTGTATGTCTGAATGTATCGTTATGTTTACAACTTGTCAGAGGCCAATTGGGAGATGTGTAACAAAATGCTTATCAAGCAAATTAACAAAATTTCCCCTGCGACTGCTGTTGAATAGTTTATCACGAAATTGAGAGTCATTTCAATCTTTCAAGCATACACCGTAATTATACCAAGATGTTGTACGATATTCGTACTAGTAATTTTTTTATGTTATCTTATCTTCTTTACACGGTTAATAGCTATCGTGGCTAGTTCTCTCATCCGTCGAGAATACATTTCTGCATTTTTCTATGACAAACAAGCTGTCAGCTTTAGCTGGCGACATTATGTCTCCTACTTTGCAAACATTTGACACACCTGAAGTTTTTTAACGACAATACATGTTTTGCATATGGCAGCGGAAACCCGGCTTTCATCAAACTCACACAAAACGAAAACTATTGTCGTGATATGTTGATATAAGCTGTTGAAAAGAGTCGTTTAATTATATACTCACAGTAGGGTGGCATTTCTGATGACTTCCATGATCTTGTAAAGTATATTGTCCACTATCTTGATGATAGGGTGATTATTTCCGCACAACAATAACACTGCTATCACCCACTTGTTGTAATTGTGTAATCTACCACACACCGAACAACAACAGTTTTAGTTGTGTGTATTTAAGTAAGCTGAAAGCTCGGTTTCCACAGTAGTAACATATATGAAATGTTTTGTTTACAATTAAAAGTGGTTCAGTACGAGTACAACAGATGAAACTTTGTGAAATTATAGACTTTGAACACCTACAGAACATATCGGATCCATGTCCGAATTTAATGGCTGCAATGTATAATTCGTTCATGTTAGACAAAAGAAATGTTGCATGGCATTTATTTGAACGTTTTGCAAATGCGTATGTAAATTTGTCATAATGAGTCTCATCATATTTATAAATACACATCTAGTTGCTATGTTCATATTAAATGCTATATATATTTGTGGCAAACAGAGTCATTAGTCACCACATATGAGCTACATCTTCCTAAATATGTCTTTTTTAGTACAATCCATCTTCTCAAACTCACGACACTTATCTAATAAAACAAATTAATCATACGAGATTTCAATGATAAGAATGGGACATATGTAACATGATAAATGCTTTGTGCATTACTGAACGTATACAGGTCATGCCACTTCTGTTAAGAGGCCTCTCAAAAACAAAATGCAAAGTTAAACGTTGCGAATTCGTTTCATTACTAGCTTAATACAAATTGATAGCAATTGAGCCATATAAGACTACTCTATAGTTTTAATCATTTCATATTTTTATGCGGAATATGTTTGTCATCATATGAAATGGATAGGTGAAATGATAAATTCTCACTACTGATATTTTAGAACAACTGAAATTGAATGATTTAGGAAGTGCTTCAGGCATTGTCTATCATCCATTAGCCTGTGCATCGTGTGTGTGATTTATAAGCTTATCCAGGGGCAAAAGTATTTCACTGGGAATATCATAACATGTGCCAAAATGTGATTTTCTTACGTTAAATGACTAAAGCTAAACAAAACCGTTGGGAGGAATGATTGAATATTTCGTTGATTTAATGTAATGGATGTCAAGGGGTGTCTGACAAGAAATTAGTTCAAGACAAGACTGGAGTTTTTAAAGTCAAAAATGAGGAGAAAATTACTCATCGGCACTTTTCGGTAGTATTACATAACTCTTATGACTCGTATAGCTGTTAAAGTGGCGATATGGATGAGGATTGGGCATTTATTTTGGTATGGAGGGTATATGGGATAACACAAGAAGTACGTTTTAAAGTAGCTATCATATTAGATATTGCAGCAACAGTAGGATATTTCTTATGAGGTTATCAATTACTTTAGAACAACGACCTGTAAATAATTTATAATACTTCATATAAAATTTGATTTATATGAATGAGAAATCATGAGAATGAACACTTGTTTGTAATACTGCTAAGACAGGGTCGAATGTATTATGTGTACTCTTTTATGCATTTATGCAAATTTGCGGTTTTTAGTGCAAATTTATAGTTGTTTATAACAATGCCAAGGCCGAACGTATCATGTAAACTTTCCTTTATATATAATGAATATTTGTTCTGTGTGATAGGACAATGGAACGTGCATTTTTAATGAAGAGCTGGCGACACAAATCTGCTAAGCCGGGACCTTCAAATGAACTATATTACACTTTTAAGGAACTGAAATATATGTCGGTATCACCTTTCATAAAATGACATCGTCACTATTAAGAGAGAGTTTATTAGCCAGTTTTACAGGCGTCTGTTTAACTATCGTTGGTATGAATATCAATACATCAGATTTCGTCTTAGTTTGCAACTGGTCTGCAAAATACAGAGCAGACACTGTGCAAGGAGTGTTTGTGTGTCATCGTTAGTGTGTCTATGTCAACATGAAACCTGGTGATCAGTCTTACTGATCTTGATACATAGATGAATAGCATTTGCAAGTCAAGACAAAATCTGAGTAGTAGGTTTATATAACTGCATACTGAGGTGTCGCCGGCCTAAAACACGACATTGGATAACCGAGGAAATGAATATGCCAAAATCAAAATTACCTAGCAACAATGACTACATCCATAGAAATAGTATCACTAAAACCAAATCCGACTACTCGGCAATTATAGGGTCGCTAATGAAACCTTACTATTTATAATTACCAAACCCTATCATTTCGATACATTGTGTTCGCTTTAGTCACTAGTCTAGTAGTATGACTTTGTATAGGCAGCCATTAACAACCAAAGCAACGACACAAGTAAATTATTTAAGCTGAATCAAATGTGGTTGCGACTGTCCTAGAAAATAAAATATAATTATTGCTGGACTTTGTGGCAATGGTGATCGTGTTCAGAAAAATTGAAACCCCCATTCCTTGAATAGTTAAAGTGCAATGATATGGTGTCTATAAACCGTGACATAACACCATTATCGCTATAGTACAAACATGTATAATTTACAGTGTCATTAAAATAATTCGTGGGGTTACTTTGTGTGTATCCCTGAACGAGCACAACACAGAGACACTATAGGAATGACTCATATATGTATGTCCATCTATCCATCCGTATGTCCACGTGTTCGCTCATCTCGATTTAAATCAAACCTGGCACACGTGTCAGATGTCAAAGGGTTTAAATGCATGTTACCTTATTCTACTACCTAAACATTTTGATCAAACAATGTCTATAACTCAAGCGTATGAATATAAACAGAGGACGCCATTCGGACTTGACTACATAAGTATTACCCCTTTCTCGTATTAAAGGCCTTGACCTTTGAACCTGACCTCTATTTTCAAAGCCATTATCAAATCGTTCCATAGCTACAGAAGTTTTGTACAAGCAAACCATAGAGGCATCAATCGGACTTATTCACTTTATATCTAACTTACAGTTTTAACTTAATATATATCTACTGGCTTTCCCGTTCATATAATTATAGTAGAAAAGTACCTGTCATATAACAAAAATATATCAATGTATGATTAAATGACATCTGGAGAGATTGAATAATGCCCTCTGGACAGCAGTTGAAACATTGCTCAAATTCCTCGTAATCATGTTTGACGAGGCCGAGGAACTAACGTCTAATGATTACGAAAGTGGGGTGAATTCGGTATCTTTACAACATTATCCCTGAATGACATAAATATAGTGGTTTATGTAGCGTTTGACAGATTTTAATCAGTAGACGATGAACTTTGATGTTTTTCGTATTTTCCGGTTCAAGTAATCGTTCCTTCAGTGCTTTATGAGTTCGATGTCGTCGGTTTACATATCCAATGCTAAGGCAAGGACAGTCTCTGTTAACCGACATCATTAGTTATTATAGCCACGTCTACGAAATTATACATTGTGATCCATATTTTCATGCATTAACATTATTTAGAACAATATGTGAATATAGTATTGCGGATTTAGCTATATGTTATATAGCTAAGATAATTTCAGTAGTTATATTACAGAATCGACTTTGTTCCCAAAACCAATCATTACGTCATATCACGAGTCACACGATTCATTGCTGATACCAACGACCATTTGATGTTGATACCACAGAAGACACATATCCTGCAAACTGCCAATCCTATGATGAATAATTCGATGTACTTAATTGTAATGTCGAATGCACAGTTACATATTTTCAACATTGCTCATTTATTTGCAACCCTTTCTCGGTTCATTGAAATAACCTGTATCGATACATCACACTAAATTACTTCTCGACTAGAATGCGGAAATCCATCCAATCGTAAAATGTTACTGTGTCATATAACTATCAAATTGTTTAGCGAAATTTCAAGTTATACATCATTATAGTAGGACTATTTTTCGATGACTAATCTAAAAACACCATAAAATGCTTTATCGACTGTTAAATGACTCAAGTAGGGGTTGGCTATAAAATAACGATGACTGAAAGCCAACAACATTACATAAATCGAAGCACACTATAAATTACACCATCCTGAGGAAAGTGCCCTTGATATTTATGGGTAAGCTTATTACAGAGGTTAGAAGTTAGATAAAACAGATTTTAGAATGAAAGGCCAAAACTTTCCTGACACAGGTATAACTTTCATAAAGACGGTGCACAACTCTGACATATTTCATACATGCTACATATGTTCATTTTCATAAAGATTTAAGATTAGAAAATGTTGCACTTACAATCTCGATCAAGTTGTATCTCGGAGTCCTTGTTTTTTAATTCTACAAAATGAAACTAGGTCGAAAAATATACACCATAAACTGATAAATGATAATACTGACTAATGATCGTTGACCAAAAGGACTAGCCTTTGTTCATTGTATACAATTGAACGCATTGTCCTGTTCATTCTGTAAAAATAAGCCCAGGAATTCATTGAAAATGATTTCATTCATATTTTAAACCCCCGTTTTTTATCACAAATTGGTGATATTCTCTTACCCACTTTCACTCAAAGACGTATATCTATTTAGATATATAGAGCTTTGGAAAACCCATTCCTTTTATATATAAACATTTACCTGTTATCACTCTTTACCACAGATTAAGTCTAATGCTCAACTGTCAAATGGCGTTACACCGATTTCCAATGGACCACCAAGTGTGCATGGTACAAATGGAAAGCTGTGAGTATTAGTGTTTATTAGCTATCAATGGTTTCATGGTCTGCACTACACCTTACATCTTGTCCATTTGATTGAAGATCAGAATAAGGACGACGGTCGTGAACACAACATACTCTCCCTTCACCTTTCTCGGTCTCTCACTGTCTCTCTATGTCTCTGTCTCTCTCTGTCTGTCTCTCTCTCTCTCTCTCGCCTCTCGCGCAGGGGGAGCGAGTTTTATATGAAGTAATAATACAAGACATATATAGATGGTTGAGAATCTTTCTTACAGTTACTACATTTGGTAGAGAAGCCCACATACTTAGTGGCCACATGACTGTAGAGTATATGGTAAAAGAACCCTTCAGATCTACGCCAATCTTAAAATCATATATTTTGTATTTCAATGTTCAAGAACATGTATTATGCAAGATAATTAATGGTTGAATTCGTAAGATCTCTTAGTTGTAAGATACATTACAAAAAGAAATTATTATATAAAATGGTTGATATATTTGATATATTACCGCGACCAGGATAAATCCTTGAAACAAAATGAAATTATAACCACGCCGTAAAGGGCGCACTACATGATGTACGTCATGAAAATTCGAAATGATATACAAACATGTGAAAGTTGAAGATTTTGTAAGCAAATTAGTAGCTTAAATCAACTAAGTTTTCATCCTGTTCAATGTAATGTATTGTCGATTTATATTTTCTTACCGCATGGTATCTACATTTGCATAGTCTTTAATACTAGTAATAACATATTTGCATAAAGACACCATCATTATGATAATTGTACAGTGTGTACATGCTTAAGCATGATTCAGTTGGGACCTCTCAAGTAACGAAACATTTCCAGAGTATCATTTCAGACGTTTTGGGTCAGCAATAATTATATTCAAATTATGTTATGATACATAAGTAAAGGTTAATTATATATATAGTACTTTGCCAACTGATTGATATCTAGCGCCCATAAGTTCAAACTATATGGAATCATGTCAACGCTTCAAAGCATTTAAGGAGGGGCTTGACAACGTATTCAAATTATGGAGACAAACAGGATAGAGTAATGATTGTCAAACACTGAAATATTTTCATCATTTATATACAAGGCATATAGATGGTTGAACATATTTAATAATTCAATTCTTATTGAGTTTATTCCGACATCAAGTAAATGGTGTTGACTGTTTGACACCGTCACGTATTTCTCAATTGTATTTCATTTTGATCATCGTCTTAGTGTTCGCCTCTTTTGCTCTCCTGCTCATCCATCCCTCCCCTTTCTTTGGTCCTCTTCTCCTCTTCCTCTTCCTCCTCAGCTCATTCATCCTCTGCTTGTTCTTCCTAGTAAATAGTATAGTCTTGCTCTGCTGATTTACATGTCCTAGCAAATATTCGTTTTATGAAAGTACATATAATAATAACACAAAATTAAGTATCATTTAGTTCGTGCAAAGTCAGTAAATGTCACAAATATTACTATCATTCACGTCATGTTAATGAATGTGTATCCTTGGTTGAACATTTCATCAGTATTGATACGAATATGTGTATTCACCTAGCCTCTTGTGAATCGTCTTCTTATCTCTATAGTAATTGGTTAATTAATTATACATTGTACTCTTTGTATGAAGTTTATAACGAATGTATTGTGACCTCTAGTTATTCGACACTCCAAATTTATTATTGATGAGAGCACATGACAGTTTTGAGCTGAAAGCATTTCAATGGTCTCCCAAGGGGATAACTGTCATAAACGGCAATACGGGAAGGGTCCGCGTGAAGGGGTCTTTTATAACTCCTGAAGTATGAGATATATTTCTATATATTTTTCATGTTGAAACTTTAAACAGAATTGTTGATTCGGGTGGTCATTACGTTCTCCTCTATATTTGTAAATAATTGTAATCTTATTTGCCTTTCATTTTAGGTAGGGTTCTAAAACCATAGTAGAACCAATGGAACAATAAATTTATTACCATGTCAGAATTTGCCAAACATTAGGCTTTGGTATGAGAAAGGGTATCCTTTTAATGTAAAATGTGGGTATAGCAACACTTTGAGTTTGAACGTCTGCTTGAAACCTACAATTACCCATGTAATTACCCCCTCCCCATTAGTCTGATGATCACCTCCTTTGAAGTAGGGTCAGCGCACTTTCATATGGTCATGATGACGTTACATTTGCAAAAGGTGGTCTATCTACAAATATACGCTCTGTGTAACACAATTAACAGACACCGTAAAGTAGAGTGTACATGTCGATGACACTAACGAATTGAATACATACGGAACCGTTTAGACCTAATTTTCATGTATATCATTTGTAAACCTTTCATAGTTGGATATACAAATAATCAGCTGATATTCAAGTGGCGGTATGATGTCGATCCAGTACAACTCAACCCTGAGTTAACCTTGCCTCACTTTACCATGTATGGTAAGGAAACCGGCAGGTGTGATAAACTGTATTGGACAGGTGAGGGATCAGATTATATATTATGAACTTGAATGAAATATAAGTTAATTAAGTGAAAGTGACATAGAGATTATTAACCTTAATAATTAATGTACATCATTTGATAACAAGGCGATGATTAATTAAGGTAATTAAAGAAGCAATTGCGTACAGTAGTCAATGACCGATACATCGATTTACATGTACGTAGACAACGCATGTAATGAGATCAAATCAAATGTCAGCGCTCCACATAAATAATAGCACTTCTGACTGTTGATGGCGCTGTAGTCTGATTTTATCATCTAGCACTTTCCCCGTTCTTGCATCTTCGGTTTCCATTGTCATGATAGCAGCCCTGTATACCTTATGTTGAATCAAAGAAGAATGTAGATGTAGGAAGCATCGGGTCTAAGAGACTGATTTTTGTCATTACATCATAGAGGTATAAACCTCCCCTTATACCTCCATGGTTTGTTGTAACTAATTACGGAGAAATACACATTTCAGACATTTTAAATTTTCCCCTTTTGTGTAAAGAAGAAACTGCAGAAGAAAAGACCTTTGACCCGACAGTGGTTCTATATCGGTACTGCTAGCATCGTGTTGATAGTGTACATAAATGTGTATGTAATTGACATTGTCCAGAGTAACAAAAAAGACAAATTCCCCTTCGTTTTTTCCCATTAAGTTTTACAATTATGGACAATGAACCTGTTTTCGTACTTTTATTTGTATTTATGTACGACAGTAGCAATAGCAGTTTTAGTCTGTGTATAACGTTGTTCCTGTACATAAAACGACACGAAATAAGTTCTTCCGATTTTGAAATATCAGACAGCTTCGAAGTGCAACATGGCGCTAGAAACATCCGCGAAGACTTGACTCTCATGTTACCAACGCAGTATCCAATGAATCTTGTTTTTGAGAAGATAAAACAGATGTACATATGTATTATCAATACAGTTAGAGATTTAATCCGTAATCGAATGTTTCCTAAGTAAAGAAGGTTATCAAATGACTGTGTTAGTAATACATTTTATATTACATGAATATGATTTTATTTGACACTGGTGGTTACTTCCCCCTAGAGTGTGGAACTGCCATAATCATAAAGGATTGTTCGGATAAAAATAATATTATTCGGTGTGATTAATCCTATTCTTAATCTTTTTTTGTAGGAAATTTTACATGTATCAGTGTGTCATTCAGTTTTACTCGACAATTGGGATTCTATGTGATGAGTACCTATGGTCCAACATTTGCACTGGTAGTATTGTCCTGGATATCGTTTTGGATGTCGGCAGATGCAGCTCCAGCTAGAATTAGTCTTGGCATTACCGTTATCCTAACCACCACAACACAGGCTATAGGCCAACGAGAAAACTTTGCAAAAGTCTCATACATAACGGTATTCTTAATAAAATTCTATAGTTTTTTATTTCACCCATATCTTGCACAAAATATCATTACTTATTATTCATTTATGATTTTGAATAAAAATAAAATTCAATATAGCAAAACTTGAACAATGAACAAATTAGATTCCGAAAAAAAAGTGTTTGCATGAATGACCACAATTGTGTACTACACCAAAAACAAGACAGAAACTAACAAGCATCTTCTGTGAGGCAGGATTTAGATGTTTCCAAAATTCATGCATTAAATTATATCATTTTGATATTTAAATACAAAGCAACATCAGAGTGGGCGAATGGGTGAACATGGAAGCGATGTATGAATGAATGAATGAATGAATGAATGAATGAATGAATGAATGAATGGATGGATGGATGGATGGATGGATGGATTAAATTAGAATTGATATCAATTAAGGTGTCATGATGACCGTAAGTGAAGGGACACAAACGCGTGCGCACACACACAGGCAGACAGACAGACAGACAGACAGACAGACAGACAGACACACACACACACACACGCGCGCGCGCGCGCACACACAAACGCATATACGGTGTACGTACGTGAGTGCGTGCGTACAATGATAAAACGTTCATTATGCTTCGCCAGTTCCATTGGGTTTTTGTCTTTCGTTTTTGTTGTGTTGTATGTGTGTGTTATAATTGTTCACTTCCTTTATTACTATTTAAAATAAAAACCCTCACACATTGTTTACAGAACACAGTCATCGCGATAGACGATTTCCGAAAGGGTTACAACTTTGTATAAGATCGGCACGTGAGGAATTATTTAGCACATATATCATTGTTGTTTTTTAATTGTTTTACAGGCAATAGATATTTGGATGTCGACCTGTTTTATTTTTGTTATGGGTGCAATTGTTGAATTCTCTATCGTTAACTTTCTACATCATCTAAGTGCACGACACAGCAACACACAGCGATCAATCAGTTTGAAAGGAAAGAAGGTATGTTTCTTTTTCAATTGAGCTAGATCATGCCTGCATACAAATAAGTAGGTATTTTTTCAACAGATTAATTTCATATTAGCTTTCTGACAAATCGAACATTTCAACCAAGGTAGTTTTTATGATGAAACATGGGGAGCGAAGCATGTCTCTTCAATCAATACGTGTTTGCGGGTGATATATATAAAATATATCATGGTATTTATATTATGATAAATATATTATGCAATAGTTCGTTTAGAAAATGATTTTGTGGCTACGATACACTATACATGTTGAATAGTAGACTGCTAAGAGTGTCGAGAATTATCTCGGTGAAAGAACCATCATGATGTCCCGGGTGAATCATACAGCCGTATGATTCCAAAATATGCCTTAATTGTACTTTGAGTTCCAGAAAGCAATCTGTAATATTACACAGATGTTGAAACATGACAGATTCACTTGATTAGACATGAAACTGTAACAATTAGGAATATAGGAATGTCAGCTATACAACTGGAACGAGTTAGTGACTACAAAGTGTGAATGCCATCAACAGGCAGTATACTGTGAATAGTTCCAGAAAAACAAGGAATATAAAAATCGGGACACGGAATTCCCTCTTCCGTGAAAAGCACTATAATAATTTTCGAGACAACTAAGGCTCAGCTCGCAGAACTCTATTATAATATAATATATAGGACGTAATTATATCAATTCTTAAATTATTGTGATTATCCTAACAGCAACTTATCAGAACATAAGATTAAGCTTATAGTTTGTAGCAGTGACCTCGACTTTGACAATAAATACCAATAGCCATTCTACAATTTATCAAAAGCTATGAAGAATTAATGTGACATTATCGGTATTTTTCAGAAAACTACAAAAGATGGCGTGGCCAATTCCGACAATGACACTTCAAGCTTTGGCTTTCCAGTCCGTCACAGACTGGGAACTCCTACAAAATATCAAGACGTCCCACTTGAAGATGTTGTGTCCAATGCAGCATTGTCAAGACGTTATTATAACATGTCTACACGAATTGATAATGTATCAAAGATTGTCTTCCCTTGTTCCTTCCTTCTCTTTAATGTTTGTTATTGGAGCATATATCTAACCTCATATAAGTCATCTAAATACGTGGGAAATTGATATCAACCTTGTGGATTCAAGTTTGAATTATACAGAACATCAACATGTACATTTCATTGTAAAGAACTTTGCAGAAGAGACGTACGCGTTCGATGTTGTAAGATTGTTGTTTTCATTTTATTATTATAAGAATACTAATTGTTTTTGTAGACTATTAAAAAGAAAATATATTGCATAAACTTATCCTCTAAATAAAGAGAAGGATCAAAACTAAAACTCAGTGAGAAACTTTAACAACTAAATGCCAGCATACTTTAGTCTGAAAATACACTGTAAGGGCTAGACATCTTTTTTTTCCTCCGGAGACCAGGGTCGTTGTAAAACGTGTTGTTACTTATGTGTGACTACATCTATTAACGGAGATAAATTGGAAACTATGCGTTAAAAATTGTTTTAAGATGTCTCCAAGTTTGTACATAAATTTAGATGACTAGTCTGATAATTCATGTATAAGTCAATACCTGACTACAACTAAGAGATTTAGTGAAAATATTGAATGTAGCATAGTTAGAAGAACAAAATTGACAGCTTTACTTGCAGGTGTTGCATAATTAGTACGGTTAATTGAAATGAATTTCATAGACTGCTAAGAGTCACATATGTTTCACTGTCGAATAATTTTGTGATAGATAGATAAGGGTACTTTGAAATTAAAATAAATGTATCCTGTAATGTCTCTTCTAAATTGAAATAAAGTTCTAAAATACTTCAACATGAAAGGAGAGACGGTTAACACAATGAAATGAAGATGATAGTGGTTCTGGCGGTGGTGGTGGGCAGGAGGGGGCGAGGGCAGTACTGAGGGGTTTAGTAGTTATTTAGCAGTAGTTATCGTGAACAGCATGCAGATGGCAGTAATCGTTTTTCACGCATAAACTAACATGCAAAGCTATTTGTATAACGATTTCGTGTTTCCCATGCTAATCGTCGGTCTTGTGTACAATATTGCACCACTGGTTGCGCCAAACATGTGTTCCACAGTGTTAAGGACAAATGTACAATACCATGTGTGTTTGTTTGTGTGCGTGTGCGTGTGTGTGTGTGTGTGTGTGTGTGTGTGTGTGTGTGTTTATGACCTTCTTGTGTAATGCATTGTAATGTTAAATAATACTATGTTCTCAGTGTACCTCATGTATAGATGAAATACAACTCGTCTCACTTAACTCCTACAACTTAGTGAATAGTCCGATGTTTAGTATGATGCGTTGTACAACAAACTAGAAGTCAGTTATTGGCGATCGATTGTAAATCTTGTCGTCGTTATAACACCATACCAGTAACTGTGTTTAACTCCGCCACTATCCATGGTTAAATTCTGTACTGAAAATCACTGTATATGGATTAGTTAGTTTTGTAAACTGTTAACATTTATTTTTCAACTGAGTTTAAAGTGTAACTGCTGACTATAAAACTTCCTGCTGGTCTGGGAGCCTGTACAGTGAATAATATTGGCCATATACAGTCTTAAACTTGTGACTAGTTTGAAAACAGGGCTGTAACAGTTCTTTGAGAACGGAGTAAGGTTATATTAATGCTAATATTATCAAACTGAATTACAGAGAAACTTTGATGAGAAAGTAGCCCTATTAATAAAATAGTATGTTTTCTTCCAAATATTAGTATTAAAAGCTAATTATAGCAATATATATATATATATATATATATATTGGACAATGTCAATTTGATAAAATGGTCAATTCGTTGGTATAATATAATATAATATAATATAATATAATATAATATAATATAATATAATATAATATAATATAATATAATAGATTGTCATGACAATTTCTTACACGACCTTTACAACGCTATCGATTAAATTCTCATCTTGTTGGTAAACATGTCAAATATTGTTGCAAGGTGTAAAATTGTGAAGTTTGTTGTGAAAACTATAACAATGTGTCATTACTTTAAGTTTCATTGGGTTGAACTTTTCATCGAACATTTTGGTCATGTCAGAATGGATTGAAATGTAACGGTTACACACTAATATCGAAGCAATAGTGTTCTTCAGTGCAGCTTTCATGAACAACAATGTCCTGCATGTATTACCGTTGAAAAAATGAATTCAATCAACAAAAGGTGAAACGAGTGTTTTACACGACATCATGCTCCATACATGTGGCAACAAATCCTTTTGGTGATTGGCTGTTTATCATGTACATGTATCCGTTACTTGACAGTAAATGCCACACCTGTAGGAACAAACATTAGTCTGACGCAGTGTAATAACACCAATAAATACTACAGCGAAACCTACCTTTCGGCAGTAAAATAAGATACACACAAACTAAAACTACTGTTTCGACATTGATATATACTCCTGAATTGACATTGATTTAATTGTACTAGTAGTAGAGTGGCGTGTCTGACGACTTCCATGAACTTGCAATGTACATATTTAGGGACTTCCCGTACTTACACTATTTTGATTGCAGGATGGTTATATCCACACAACAAAGGCACCGCTAGCTCACTTATGTAATCTACCACATTAAAAAACAATAAGCTTTAGTTTGAATGTATCTTAATAAGCTAAAAGTTCGGTTTCCGCAGTAGTAACACCAATTGGGTACAAACGGGAACATTTCTGTAACATTGGATGCACGTGTGTGCCAATCACTATATCAGTGTTCCTCGCCGCCTAAATTATGGGGTAAATGACAAGTTATGCGTACTTTATCTTATGAAAAGGGAAATGTTCCATATGCAGAAACCCAAACATTCACGTTATGTCATGATTGTATCTCATATCCCATACCAAACTAATGAGTCTGTGAATGTGAATTTGATACATTAGTCAGTACTAAGCCTAGACTTACAAAGTAATCATCTGCTCTCTCGATTCTCGTACACGTCGATCGTCACTTGTAAATAATGTTCCAAGTAGATTGATCTCGTAAAAGTAAATGAGATTCAATACGTAAAACTTCATTAACTAACAATCCGGTGCAATTATTTGTGAGTAATCAAACTTGACTGTTTGGAAATACGTGATGTGGAAAATGATAAACACTAATCGTGTTGGTAGAGGGTAAAGTGGGCTATTTGATTTGCTATCAATTCGATACACATACTAAATAGATGTACTTCACTGCGAGACTAACCTACAATGCTAAGCACTGTGCAGGCAATTGTCCAGATATCCAATGCTATCATATGTAAACAAAATTACGAGTAATAGAATCTTCATGCTCTAATTTGGTTTTCTTAACAACATTCTCGGCCTCTAATTTGGCGCCATTTTAGTTGATAGGCACCATCATTGCTATCTTCAACTGTTTTACAATCACCAAGAGTACAAAAGTAATTATTTCCGTCT
This sequence comes from Glandiceps talaboti, assembly GCF_964340395.1. Taxonomy (NCBI): domain Eukaryota; kingdom Metazoa; phylum Hemichordata; class Enteropneusta; family Spengelidae; genus Glandiceps; species Glandiceps talaboti. The sequence continues at coordinate 19,761,970 of NC_135560.1, read as the reverse complement.
TCTTCATTAAGAGATATGGTAATTGATTATTAACATCAGGACTAATAAATTTGCCCCTTGAAGTTGACGCTGACAGATTCTGATAATAACTTAAAAAACCCAAATGATCACATGATGATCGTTCTATATATTCATGCTCCCTTGCTTTGAACTATTGCATAAAGGTGAAGGGAACACATACAATTGCTCAATATTTCTATGCACAATAGGTATACATAGTGAATAGTTGATGACTAAGTTGTATAATTTACGGAGTAAATATTTAAATGATTTAGTTGTAAAATTCTTGAACTTTTATGATTGACAGTTGGGAAGATTAAATGTACAATTGTATTCAATAAAGTTAGAGCTACGTTGAAGTGCGTGGTTGTTTTGTTATTCACTCTAAATTTACGATGTGCTGAAGTATTTTAGGCTGAAGGACGAGGACGTTACATGAGAATGACCTCTCAAAAATAGTTTTGAGGTCAATACAACTGAGGTCGTATGCAGTACAGCTGATGAGCAGATGTTACATTGTAATACAATGGTCAAAAAGAGGTGATTTATACAGATGATAAGCCATCGTGAGGATTTGTTGATAGCAATGACACGTTTCCTTGATCCATGAACAGTCATACCGGGGAGATATGCTAATAACCCGAACTTCTCGCCTGTCAAGTGCTTGAAATATTTTTTCATTTGTAACAGCAGACTTAGAAGATAGGCGCTCCGATGGGACGTTTGTATACCGGCATAGTGTAATTATTTTCATGACAGTTTCATTTGTCACACCTTAACGATCAAATTTCTTATCTCACAATATCGATGGATTCTGAGCAAACATAGATACGTGAAACATGTTCAATATTCTCTCCGAGTGATGATAAGTGATCACGTGACATCCCAGACCCACTCCAATATGTATATCACAACGCTGTTACTCTCATGGTGGCGCAAGGACCAAATGAGGTACATATAGCTCTATCTTCTTTGGAAGCATCACTGACGACAGCCGTACGCGTCCTATAGTCATGGACTATTACTGGCAGTATCACACATCAGCAATGAAGCTGTGGCTACTGAGTGGTTTAATGTTATCCGTGTTTGATTGCTCTATCTGGTAAGTACATTCAAACTATTTACGGTAACTGTATTCGATACTAACTTTTAATTTTCACGTCTCTTCACGCCATCATTTTTTAATCAAATATTGTAACACGAGTCAGATGAATATAGGTGTTTGTGACTACAATAATGCTACAGTCAACATAGTTTGATCACAGCATACCTCAGGTTGGCTATAGTATCATCATCAGTGTACGGTTTACTCGAATTGTGAACCATTGAAATAAATTATACATCAAGTTTCTAAAATTATTTGCAATCTTGGCAGGTTTGATGCCACATAGTTGTATGGTAAATACAATCCGGATCACAAGTGGAGCTTGTTTGTTTGTTCGTTTGTTTGTTTGTTTGTTTGTTTGTTGTGTGTTTGTTTCTTTGTTTAGTGTGTTTTGCCAAGACACCTTTAAATGGGGTAAAATATCGTAGGTGCACTTTCATAAACTCTGAAAAAAAGGCTGGTTAATAAGTTGAGTGCACTTGACAGTTTTCGAATATGAGTATCATGTATGTATGTATGTATGTATGTATGTATGTATGTATGTATGTATGTATGTATGTATGTATGTATGTATGTACGTATGTACGTATGTATGTATGTAATAAATGCCGTCCGGGTAAGTACACGCCGACGTAGGAGGCGTGTATTGCCCGGGTGGCATTTATCTTGTACCCCGGGAACTTCATTTGTAGTGACATATTCTGCCCAGGAAGAACTTCATACATCCAGCGTCTGTGTTTTGATTTCCGATAAGAAGACTGACGCCTAAAGCCGACAACATTGATACACGCCGGTGTCAACATTCAATGACACACACGTATATCATTACATACGTTGTGACGAAAATAGCAATTACATCACAATGGACAGTGTATTTCATACCACTATGTACTTGCTATCATCTGTGACCTCAAATGTCATAACAGCAAACCGTCGCTTTCTCCCTGCCATGATACTGTGTATCCCTTGCAAGTTGCGACTTACATGAATTTATAACAGACAAGTAAGAAACTGATATTGTTCACCTTATAAATACCCTCTGTGGTCATGTTCACATTTATTATTACTAAACATTACGTTCAGCAAGTGAACCAAGTCTTATCAGTTCAGTAACAGCCAAGGGCCATGTTGTTGTTATGATTGTCTGTGTCTAATCATTCTTCCTGGTCACACACAGTCAGGGGCCATGTTTTTGTTATGATTGTCTGCATCTAATCACTCTTCCCAGGATGGCATTAATTGGATCTCATACACAGAAAATACACTCCCGCCAAAGATATTAGATAAATTTGTTACTCAGCTGATACACCAGTCTTCATGCTTTTCCCTGATTGGTCAATAGCCTCATTTGTAACTGTCAGTCGACATTTAACGCCCACACCGGAGTGCAAGTATGTATGTATGTATGTATGTATGTATGTATGTATGTATGTATGTGCATGCAATTGTCACAACAAAGCTAAACTCAAAACGTTTCAAAAACTCCCACAAGTGTTCGCCCTGTTAGCACAGCATCATCAGGTCCATTACTACTTTTATCAAAGGAGACAAGTATTACACCTTAAACGTCTAATACGTTTGGTGTCAATAAAACATCGCTAATAACAATTAGGAAGTGACGGCTCAAAATATTTTGATGTTGTATTTAATTACATATACATTTGCAGACAGTCTCTCGATATTTCTTATCGTTTATTAGATTCAATATAAAAAATGAATAAAATATACTCAATGAGTACAATATATAGAAATATTCCAAGTATGTAGGCGACCTCTAACCTTTTGATTCGCTAAAATCAATATTAGTAGCAAAGTTACATCATTATATATAGTCATCAAAATGACAGTTGTTATTTTTCAGAGATAAGTATCCATGACAACAATCATAATATCAGAAGAGCATGAATGTTATGGAAAAGAGTGTTGTTTCAATAATAGGGCGGCTAGAAGTTGAAGTTAGATTAGACAATAGCAACTTTAGAATTTCAAAGAAGCTGCAAGTGAATATTTTTTGAAAATGTTTTGCTAGATACAATAACGTTATCGTAATATGGTATACCTTGAACTGTATTGAATCACAGTAGGTGAACGCATTTGTTTTGACAGTAGCTGTACACATGATACGGTACAATACGTAAAATCAAATTAATTTTTGAGTCCGCACCGAAAATCAGCGCCCTCAACGGGGATCACGATGATGCACCACTTATGGATAAAAATCCACCTCCAATTAGCATGTACAATGTGTAATTATTGGCATTTTAACATTTTTCAATGAATAGACTGTGGTGGTTGTCTCAGAGAAAAATGCTACTACAATTACAAACTAGAAAAGTTTTCACATGCTGACCAACTGAAAACCAAGCTTTCCATCAAGATTTAAATTTGTCCATACACTACCTACGGATAATAATATTGACCACTAATTATGCACAGATACAATATCTTTTTATAAGTAACTGACTAATTTTAGTGTATGAATGATTTTGAGTTTTTGAAATGACTCAGTTGCAGCTACTGCAGGTTTAACATAAGGTATTAGCTTACAAAAAATATCGAAATGCACACAAAGATAACTTTGGATAACGAATGTTCAAATAAAGGTTGAATTCAAGTTTAGCCAACTTGACTATTATAAAACCGAATTCTCAGTATCTGCAATAGCATTTTGCCTTATGCTAGAAGGTCAAAATAGAACAAGAAGGTCGCATGTGTAGCGAGTGAAAGTTACGCCTTATGGTGTGAACGCATATTCGTTAATTTTTGTGACATACCTAGGTGGTAGAATTTTACTGCAGGTACCGAGCATTGCATTGTTTCGTAATGGATACTAGCGTCTACTGTAACAAGGACGTCGTTTATTATTCATCCTTTGAGTACGTACACGGATATGAAATTACACTATCATGTCGTCTACAGAATAATAAATACGAGATAGTCACAATTAAAGCCATTTTCGCTAATTCTTATCTCAGTGGAGGAAATTGTTTTAACAGTAATCAAATGTTAGGTAACATTTATGGGACCTAGGATACACAAGTTGCATTTTGATGTATCTTTACAGATACATTTCATCGTTATGCACGACTTGTTCAGTAATTCCAGGCAGTATTGTGATATCTATTGGCAGAAAGATAAACAGATGTGTGTATTGATGTATTATAATAGAAAATGCAGCATATTGAACTATTGCTTGTAAACGAAGGCAATATAGTGCAAATGTGGGTATATCTGTCAAGAAATTCCTTGATTAAAACGCCCATATTATTATTATGGTCAGATATCTAAACCAATCAATCTTCCTTTGACATTTGAAAGCCCTTATATAGTAAGGGCCGGTCACTTTTAACTATAGCTGGGGATATGTTCGTGGGAGGGGGACAGCATCGCACCAAACAGAACTCGTTTTTGCGACTTTCTTGCGGTGTTCCTGGTGACAGATGCAATTCTGTTGAGATAGCGTATCCTAAATGGTGCATTTTAATTGAGTAGGTGTTTCATTGATAGCAGTAAAATGCCTAGTTATCACCACTTCGGTGTACGTAGACAGCAGGTTGAAACTATAAGCTTTACTTTACCTTTAGAATCGGTTCTAATATTATATACAATACAATATTTCTATATTTTAAATAAGAATTTTTGTAATTATATTACATGCGACGGAATATTGAATACAAGTTGCTACATGGATGGTTACATATGTAATGTGTTACATGTGTTGACTACTTAACATTAATAACGACTACATCACTTGATTGTCATAAGTATTTAATGTTCAAATTGCAACCAGATGGATATATATTTCGTTTGAATTCATGATGGCAAACTGCAGTGGGAGGATAGGTCCAAATAATAATTTATTGTTTTGTCACCCAAAAACTGGCATTATATTCCCATTAGCTTTGGCCATCACAAAGAGGGAGTACAATTTGAGAAAACCTAAACTCTACTTCGAAAAACTAAAAACCCAGCAATTCCAAAATGACCGACCACTAAGTTCATGTTATTTATACAATAACCTTGCTCAGAATGCCATTTGGATTATGTTCTATTCATTTTATACCAATGTTTCAGAGTGTCAATAATAATAACAACAATAATAATAATAATAATAATAATAATAATAATAACGATATAATCTGTTCTATAGAAGTTGAACATGATCAGTAGAAAGATGCTTGAATCAACTGTCTGAGAGAACTCATCTTAAAACCTGAAGACCTTTGGGAATAAATACCATCTCCATATTTTAAAGGAAACTCAAACATTCAAGTAAAATGTACAATGTTTATCTAGAAAGAATAACTAACTGAAATAATAATCTATTCTTTAACATATAGGCTCGCTCGATATTGTGATTCACGCCATTCTAAAAATAAAAGACATTTGGTAATTAATATATTATGTTTGTATCATTGAATTTATAGTTTGCTGGTGATAGACAGTCGTTATCTATTGCATCCTTCTCACACGAGATATTGATACCTTCATCGAATGTTAGTAATTAGGTCCGAGTTGAATCAAAATTCAAACATTATGTAATAAGTTGAGCACTAAGTGGTGGTTTCTGATGATGTCTATACGCGGTTCACTGAATTTCTTCTTTACAATATATAATTTATTAGTTTATGTGTCAAATATGCGATAACGAACAACAATTTGTTAAATTATGCATTTATCTGGGTGAAATAAACTCGAAATGGATTGCTAATATTGTTGTTTATGCATTATGTGGCTTACATGAAGAACTTGGTTAGGTAAATGTTGTTGAATGCAAAAACTAAGTTTCCTGCTTGCAGGTCATATGAAATCCTAGGAACCAAGTGTTATTATCCACAGTGACTGTATGATACATAACTACAACTCATGTAATTGTAACAGGGTGGGATCTTAATTAGTCATTTATAGACAGACAAATAGCTCATTTTATTTTTAAAAAAAAGAGGTAAATTTGGTATTTCTTTTCCAGGACTTACCGCCATTTCCATACGGCCATTGCAATTGAACTTTTGCGTCATACATAGAATTTGTAGACTGTGTTACGTCAGCTGTAATAACTGACAACTTAATGATAAGATATGAAGGTTTTCTTTCTTACAACAAATATAGCTAGCATGATAACGTACAAAATGTGTGAAAGTTTTGACATTTATTTAAGAAGACACATGGGCGGTTGATAATTTTGCGAGAAATCATGATGTATTTTCTTGGAGAACAATTCATCCAATATTGTTATGTGAAAACTGTTGTAACATAATATCGACCCAGTTAACATATTCGCAATTTAAGTTGGCAGAAAAGACACTTTCGACAAATCCTACCCAGCTAACATTAGACTAAATGGAGCCTAGGTTTAGGAAATAGTGTAAGATCTCTCTAAAGACTAATAATGGCAAATGTTTCAACTCACGTGTGTCGACGTCCTTCGATGCTCATCCTTCATAATGATATCTTTTACTAATTACATTAAATTGCCTTTGGATAAATTACACTTAATTTGTCCATATCTATTCATGATAAGGTGTGACACATAAACCACGAGATATGCTCAATCTAGGGACTCTAAAGTACGTGATTGTCATTCTATGTCAGGATTTTGTTTTAAAAGGATATCAGTTTTAATATCACATTTCTTCTAAGGACAAATAAATAAAGTTGTTTTGTTCCGGTTACGCGACCCCACCTAGTTTTTCACGCCGACCCTAAACCTTTTTTACGTATTTGAGAAAAATAATAATAAAATCGCGAAAATCGTGAAGTCTCGCAGGAAATAGTGGGTGCGGAAACTCCCATCAACTTAAAAAGACAATATAAAAGTATTCTTCCAACCTGTAATGGCTGTATTCTGATAGGAAGAAATAAACAACACAGTGACCATTGGAAAACAATGGAAAACCTGAACTACACACTGAAAAAAGTATAATAAAATATAATATAATAAAAAATCTACCTACCCTACCTATCTTAAAATTGAATGTAATCGGAACCACGCAATTGTTTTACGCCAAAATCAATAGATACAGTCCGTTTAATGTTAGTGTTCCCTGGGTCTTCTTGCTACAGCCACACAGAAACCAAGATGAAACTGCACATGCTAGGCTAGCCATGTTTAATGAACATAGTTTCTTGCGACATTTTGTTCATATGTCTTATCAAAGAGATTTATCAACTGTGGAGATACACAGCAATAAATTGGTACCTGAAATGTTTGACTTCACACTTCAGCCTTGTTCAATAAAGTCACACGCTATTCAGAACATGACCTTGTCGAAAACATGTGGCTATTGAGAAGGAGGCTTGTACTTATTGATTCATGATTTATTTCCAAAGGCTAACATATATTTCCATGTAAATTAAATATCGTTACATCTTGTTATATTTGTTTGAAATTATATCTAACCTCACATTGTCTTATCAATCTTTATACAAGTACTCGGCTTGAACATCAGCAACATAACAAGACAACTGTCACAGAATATATTGACGATTTACTGAAAGGATACGATGAGAGACTAACTCCAACATTTTACGGTAAGTCGGCATCTTTTACTACATATACCTTAATATTTTGCAATTTGTTTCAGATAGGAAAACCCTGGATACTTGCCGGGTAATTATGCTTATTGTGCCCACGGGCAATAAACGAGTATATTAAGCATAACAGACACTTAGGGGGATATAACTGGATGAAATCCTAATTACACATGCCAGCCTACCTTTCCCATCAATGAAACCTACTGGCATGTATAGTCCCATTGTGGATATGTATCCTCCCTCCCCATGCAGAGCAAAACAACCTCCCAAGGATTCAATACAAAGTATTACTGATTACATATAAGGCACTCAATAACACTATTCCTGCTTAAATCGCTGACTTGATTAACAGTAAACCCGCAACTCGTTCACCTCGTTCAAACAATCAAAGTCTACTTCATGTACCCTGTTGTAATACAAAGTCATAGTTGCGAGCGTTCTCCCGAAAAGCGCCCCTCTTATGGAACTGTGCACCCCTTGAACTTGTTCATCACCCACTGTCGATAAAATCAAGAATATCAAGACACATCTGTTTGCAAGAGCTTTCGAGCTTTTACTGCGATCTACTATTGTTTCTGTTCAGCACCATAAAACATTACGTCGTATTGGATTTTGGTCCGATACAAATTGATTGATTGATTGATTGATTGATTGATTGATTGATTGATTGATTGATTGATTGATTGATTGATTGATTGATTGATTGATTGATTGATTGATTGATTGATTGATTGATTGATTGATTGATTGATTGATTGATTGATTGATTGATTGATTGATTGATTGATTGATTAATTAATTAATTAATTAACATGTACACTATTATTATGTTAACATACCATTATTGGTATGTTAACAATTTACAGTAACTATATATATCTCGGATTATTTGATCAAAAAGATGCCCCGCCTCAATTGCAGTATAGTACAGGTTTAAAACTTATGCTATTACTACAGACTCATGACTCGATAGGAACCAAGATTGTCGACGTGTCACTGGGTCAATCGGAAGTAGAATGTTGGTTTCATTATACTGATCTTGCATGGCCTGTACTTTCCACATAACTTTGATCTTGGTTGTAAAATGTTGCAATACAAAACTTTCATTATTATGAAATGTAAGTACTTCCCAAATTTAAACATTTTAAAATTAATTCAAAGTCTTTACGCAGCCGCGAAATCTTCAGTCTACCCAGAAGTACAATTGTAATTTTATCCTTTCAGACAGCACTCCAACTATTGTCACGTGTGACATCTTTGTGAGTAATGTTGATTCTATCAATGAACCATCTATGGTAAGTTTTTTTTTGTATTTATAGTACTTTATTGGGTATCTTTCTTAAATGTACAAGTCATAATACTAGTATACTAGTATTTTTTTTCTGTGTGAATACAACATCAATTATCGCACAAATAATAATATAGGGGACCACTTTTCCAAATGCACTGTCATTTTGTTTTTCTGTTTTGCAATGAAGTTCTCTATCTGATATATCCGTCTTATAAAGGACGCCAATCCTGCAAAACTTAGCTTAGTTCCGTTCATTTTGCAGTAGTAAGTATGTTTTCTTACCAGCAAACTAATAAAGTTAACTAACAGAGGTTCATCTGGATCTGATATAATCAAACAGAGTTTGCTTGGTGGTGACCTCAACTCTAGTGAGTCTCCCCAATACAGTAACAAATTCCTCCACAGTTCTATGGTACAGTAATAAGCACTTGATAAAATTAGTGAATCTGTAAATTAAAGAAGATTCTACATGCTTTATCATGTTTATGCTCTCTGAATTTAATATTAGATATGTTTCTACTTTACAGTTGTTTTTTTTCTCATGACTTTAAAAATTAAATTACTTATGTAACAAAAATATCAACCTAAATTGTTATCATATTAGCACTTTTCAATCATTCGCTTTATTTTTCTGATAATACACATCCCATGGCATATTATAAAACGGGCTGTTTATATGTCAGATATGAATATACAGAGATATATCAGATATGAATATACAATATATATATATATATATATATATATATATATATATATATATATATATATATATATATATATATATATATATATATATAGTATTGTATAATTACAAGTTTGTAATCCATAATTATAATATTATCCGTTCAATTCTTTAAACTTCCCAGTGAAAACTACTTTACATGTAATAGAGATTTCATCCCATACAGACTAAATTCACCGCCTCAACAATTTCCCTCCGGAATAGTCTAACATTAATAGTTGCCAATATAATATTGATATTAATTTAATAGGCGCAAAGGCTTTTGATAACATTTAATTACGTTGTTATTACAATTACAATGAAATAGCTGGAGAACTTTAATAATGTGTTTAGAGAAATAGGCTTTACCTTATATAATTGTCAACACCTACATTTATACAATTATGTCAGCTATTAGAGATGTTACATAATTTATAATACGTAACTTAAATAATGTCACAAAAAAGCGCTATCGTAGACAGCTTAATGGCTATGACAATGTAGACTTTTCAATGCAACTGTAAAGATTATATTTTAGTTTTGTTTGTTATTGTTTTCTTGTTTGCCAACCTGTGCATCTATCTAATGCTAAGTATAACCTCGAATCAGAGATCCATGGATGAATGAATGAATGAATGCCATTCACTTATTTTTGGTGACAGGATTTTGGGGTCACTGTGTATCTGCGACAGATGTGGCGGGATAAGAGATTGGAGCACGACCCTGACAGAAAGTTTCCCACCAGTAGCAATCTTTTACCGAAACTTTGGAAACCTGATTTGTTCTTCTTCAATGGCAAAAGCGGCGTCAGGCATGACTTAACGACTGATAATGTATTATTGAGGATTTCACCTGATGGCGATGTTTTCATCAGCGAAAGGTAAGGACATTAGACATCATGTATATTCTCTCCAATTTACAAGCATTAAACAACCATTGTAAGCGTATTGACCGTTTCCGCCGTAAAAACCATTGATCAAATATCAGAATTCCTTAGATAAGGCCTAAAAACTGTTTGGTTCCAGTTACCTGACCCCATCTAGTTTTGCTCTACCCACCCTAAACATTGTTTTACATATTCGAGAGAAAAAAATAATAAAATCGCGAAAATTGTGAAGTCTCGCCAGAAATAGTGGATGCGGAAACTTAAAAAGACAATATAAAACTGTTCTTCCAATCTGTAATGGCCGTTCATCTGATGGGAAGAAACCAATAACACAGAGACCATTTGGAAAACAATGGAAAACATAACTACCTAAACTAGACACTCACACATGAAAAACATATTTAAAAATGAAATAAAAATCTACCTTCCCCACCTATTCTAAAATTGAGCGTAATCGGAACCACAACTTTTTATTAGGCTTAACCCTGATATACACATAGACGTTATAGGTCAACACGCTTTTAATATAAAAAGGTACAACTGTACAATCGTGCTATTAACGCATAAAACCTTACGAAAATTCTTCTTCTTTGAGGTTTTTATTTTGACTTTTCGAAATGTGCGAAATCCTATCCGGCTTTATGGAATCTTTTGACAGATTAAATATTCTTAAGAAATTGGGATCAAAGTTAGTGCCAACAACTTTACAGGGATGTGTCCTAAAATGGTATAATTAATTTGATATGGATGGGCAAAATATAGTTGGTGTACATAAAGTTAGTACATACAAATAAAATATGACGGACTTTGTACATTCTAAGATAATTTAATTCACTCCTGAGGCAGTGTACTCACAAGATGTTGCCCTTCACAGATAACTGTGTTACACTTATTTATTGATAACGAGTCAGACATCTAATCTAATCAATCGGTCTGTCTTTAACTTTCTCCTTTACTTTACACAACACAGGTTAAGTTTAAAACTTCACTGTCAAATGACACTGCAAATGTTTCCAATGGATCACCAGGAATGTGAAATACAAATGGAAAGTTGTGAGTATTTTAACTCTGTCAATACACCTCACCAATGTCAATTGCTTCCAATGGTTTTTGATATATACCGACAGCTATATCATCCTTCATTGCATTCAATTATTCAGTTTTTCCCCTGTGATATGCTGTGTTGGCAGTTACACATTTGACATCCTATAGTAACACCCATGAGAGTTCTAAAACACTGCTAGCAAGAAATCAGATGCATATCTCAGCGCTTAATCATTTAAGTTTATGCATTTAATCAGGATGGCTTACATTATTTATACTTGAAGATGGTATTCTAATACGTAAAGTCAAATCTATAGTTTCTGTTTTCATCACAAAGTAATCTAGATTGTATAAAAGTGAGAATCATTGAAAATACGACATGTTTCACATGTGTGCCATGCATGGTGCAGTTAGTTTGGTGTACCCAGCAGTACAAAGTGTAGACAAATTATTCAAATTGAAAACCAATTTTGTTTTCTACTGAGATTAATCCTCTCTTTTCTTCTACTAAATGTATGTTTACAGTTGGATACACTAATGAGTCCCTTGTATTTAAGTGGAAAGACGACGGTGATCCGGTACAACTTGGAAAAGAACTCGCCTTACCACATTTTATTTTATTTGAGATCGACACAGTAAGATGCGATAAGGAATACTGGACAGGTATTTGAATTGTCAAGTGACTTGACTTTTTTGATAAGATAAATAGGCCAATTCGATGGTCTAGTTAAGAAAAATAATGAATTCGGCGTTTTAAATATGGTGTAGTTTATCAAGCCTATATGATGTCTATGAATGTTCTAAATCATCCAGGTATGAAGTTGATAACGATAATCTATCCTACTGGACTTGCTGTTGTTTTGAATGGCAACAGTTTCACGTCCTATCCTGAAACTGTTGCCATTCAAAACAACAGCAAATTCAGTAGGATAGATTTAAGCCTATATGATGTTCACTCAAACCTCGAATATTATATCCCTTACCGTTTGCATCCACTCTCTGTGTTAAGCATTTATAGTATCAACAGAAATGCGAGTCTTCACAAAGTGTTTGCCAAAGGATTTTAGGGAAGGCAGTTTGCATTGTGCGATGGTTTGAGAGAAAATAAAAGTGCCCTTCGAATTAATTAACGCTTTATTTTTCGTTTATTTTAGGAAACTTTACGTGTATTTCTGTATCTTTTCATTTTACACGGCAATTGGGTTTTTATGTATTAAATACATATGGTCCAACATTTGCACTGGTAGTATTATCCTGGATATCGTTTTGGATGTCGGCAGACGCAGCTCCAGCCAGAATTTGTCTTGGAATCACCGTTATCCTAACCACAACAACACAGACGATTGGACAAAGAGGAAATATGGCTAAAGTGTCCTACATCACGGTATGATGTTCATTGCCATGAGAACGCACCCTCTCCATCAAACACCCCACCCCACCCCACCCCACCCCACCCCACACACATAATTTCATTTTATTTAAAGATTAGCTCTCGTTTTTAATATTGAGGGGACTGACATGTTTGAAATATGATACTAGGTTGTTCTGATAGTAATTAAGTTTCCAACATCGTTCATATTTATTTCATTACTTAACTATCTATCATCGTTATTTTCAACAACACCTTCAATTGTGCAATTATAAGTATTATAAATATGTTTAAATTGAAGTCAATAATATACCGACAGGTAATTATTTGTAAGTGTTTTTGTAAGGATGGCCAACACTGGTAACATTTTAAAATTAAAAAAAGTTCAACAAATGAATTTGATGATAGATGATTGAAATTAGGCCTTACATGAAAGTTCGTGTACTAATTTAGAGGTGTCGATCTAACAACTGCCATGGGCCCATATTGGCCGGATAAAATTATTCAAACAAGCCACACATAGTAAAATACAATACTAACATTTCGTTTTCTAAATATTAAAATTTCATCCCATTGACAGGCTTTTGATATTTGGATGGCGACATGTTTTGTCTTCGTCATGGGAGCAATTGTCGAGTTTTCCATCGCCAATTTCCTTCATCATATGGGGATTCGATACAACAATAAAACGAAAAGAAGCAACTCTAAAGTGTTGAAGGTAGGCTATGAATAAATTACTGTACAGTTTAATACTTGTATGTGTCACACTTAGATTTTGTTAGCTGTAAAGGGTTTAGAACTTTGACTTGCTATTGTAAAGTTACTGCCTGGCTATGGAGAGGGCATTAGGAAACATATAGTATCAGAAGGCTATTGTGCAGCAACTAGTGTATTTCCCAAGGTTGAAAATTTGAAGCTGAGGAAAATAGTTGATACATAACAGCATGAGGGGTAATGTGGCATCATACTAGTTCCCCAATAAGGCCAGGCAATATAGGTGTTTACACTGTAATAACACATCACATTCTGGGGAACATGTTCTTTCTATAGTCAAAGCAAATCACCGGTAACACTCATGTGTTACATGAATAGTGCCCTCGGGAAAATAGAAACCGAATAGTGGCCGCGCTATGCAAAATGGTGTCACTTTGAGTCCCTAGTCATACCATGTCACATGATCTAAGCCAATCACTGAAGGCAACATGAAAATGATATGTCATAACGTATTCTATTTATCTGAACATCTTTTGTAGTAAAACTATGCTGAGATTACTATAACTCAAGCGAGCCATATAATCAGTAATGTACAAGCGATAAAGTCAATAACAATATTAAATTATGACTGTTCTTTGATCATCAACTGATGGAAATCTTGAGACGTAATGTGCCTTGTACCACATACATTTTCTTCCTTGTCTGTGCTTATACTGACCAGTCTTTGTGGCTTCGTTTTGTTATTTTCTTTTTTTGTACAGAAAAATGTGACGAAAAATAGTGCCGATAAAGTGCAAGAAACAATGTTTTCAAGCAGCGTACGTCATCGACTCAATAGCTCTGAAGATGAAGGATATAATCACATTCAACAAGATGACGTCATTGTAGCTGCCTCGATGTCAAAACGCTACTTTGACATGTCACTACGTCTTGATAAAGCATCAAGGGTGTTATTTCCACTTACCTTTATAATCTTCAATATCCTGTACTGGAGTATATTCCTATCCACCTACATAAATGGGTATGGAAAACCAATGCAATGAGCATTAAGTTTGGATCTACTGCCTAGATAGTGGGCAATAGTTTGGTCCAATGGGATCTACTTGTTAGTTCTTCCCTGAGAGACTGTAAGATGCCAGCTGGTACCTAAAGGTTGCAATGATATCTTGTACAGCGATTTGAACTTTATCATTCACGTTAAACATTTGCATTGTAATATTGCATAATGAGAAGATTCACCGCTGGTGACCTTTCACAACACTGGTTCGTACAATGCCCGATGCGGCGCGGTGTGGACAGAGTACAATTGCTACGACATGGTTCTTTGTGCGTCACGTGACATAGTCTGGATGAATCAGCGCCGATTGAAAGTGAAATTTTGTGGATCAGATTACAGAAGTAAAAATATTGAAGAATACAAGGGGCACATTATTATGAATTAATATACATATATATAACATTATATACTTTACTTTCAAATGTGTATTGTTTCAAGTGCACACGCAAAAAGATTGTATATGATTAGTAAGCTTAAGCTCATATGGAATTGGGAGCTTCTAGGAATTGAGAATTCCTATAATGTAATACTATTTAATTTTAAACCTTGTTGTTCATCATTAGCCCAACATTAGCATGAATACTACCTAGTTTTCGTGATATTCAGTTATGATAAGATAAGATTAAATCACCTTACCTTCAATGCTGTCATAATGCCTGGAAGATAATATTAACGACATTTTTAGGTCCATAAGTTCAAACTTTGAGGTGTACATCTCCGATATTTTTTAAATAAGCCCTTACTAGTTAACAAATTGATGAAGATACAAGCGTTTGACTTTATATTAACACAAGACTAGTCTACTTTCTGTACCCCATTGTAATACAGTCATGTTCTGGCGGTCAGTGCCCCTCTTATGGAACAATATACCACTTGAACTTCTTTCATCATCCACTGCCGATAAATTCAAGGATATAAAGATGCATCTGTTTGGAAAAGCTTTGTAACTTATACAGCGATATGAGCTACTACTATAGTATTATTCCTGTCCTGCACCATAGAGCGAACAACCAACCAAACAATCGATCATCAATCAATCAATCAATCAATCAATCAATCAATCAATCAATCAATCAATCAATCAATCAGCTAACCAACCAATCAACCAACCAACCAACCAACCAACCAATCAATCAATCAATCAATCAATCAATCAATCAATCAATCAATCAACCAATCAATCAATCAATCAAAGAATCGATCAACGAATCTATATAGCGCCAAAATCCAATATGATAGAATGTTCGACAAGTCTAAGTGGTCTCTTCACGCTGAGAAATGGCGACAGGTTGAGTTGTTGGGTTTTTTTTAATTCCAATTCCGTCGTTTGACCGCAAAACAAACATTACATTCCTGCTGGGCCGGCAAACTCAAATACTATAAATAGTTTAAAATTCTCGACTAGTTCGAAATTTTCGGGAATTTCCCCTGGAATTTCCTCCAACTAATTCGCTGGTTGACATTTTTCATAAGCTTATCGATGATTATGTATTTTGGTCTATGGGGGTCTTCTAAAAATTTGAATAAAAATGAGGTATGTTTTTGGTCAAAATGGGTCTAAAATGGGGCCTGGGGTTGGTTGACAGCATCGGCCACACACCCCTACCAGACCTGGCCAGTGGAGACTACGACTAGTCCTGCTTGCATATGGACTAAGTCGTCCCTTACTTCTTCAGTATTAAGCGAGACGCGTGCACCGTCTGCAGGCAGGACTCTGACACCTGATCCCAGACCAAGTACTGTTTGTGATTGGTGGTAAGTCGGTGGAGACAGTGGTCAATGTAAGTGCTTACACTTGCTTATTTTTATGACATGTACATCGACAGGACACATACCTGTTTCCACTTCAGCTGTGTCGAGAGAAATGTGCATGCCTTGACCTTTATACTACTATATAGGCGATGATTTGTACAAATACGCAATTACTCGGCTGCTTTCGAAATTTCCTTCATAATTTCCCATAAACTACTCTGTCTCATTGATAAAATCTTCCTCTGACATTTCGTAGAGTTCAATATCACTGTGGATTCGACTACAACAACATGTACAAGGAGCAGACGACAAAACATCAAAACTTCGATGCGTGCTGACCTCCATTATCACGTGGTGTCAATAGACCAATCAGATCTCTCGAATTGATTTGCACCATCAATATAGAGATGTCAATATATAGTGGTATTTATATGCTACTATTGATAGTCGTTCCAGGGTTCTTTTTTCCAGTTAAAGGAATTTGACAATTTGTGAAATGTTATATGGATTTGTATTCACATGTAATGGGAATCGCGCTCGCAATTTTGTAGTCTTTAGACGCCCTGCTTGCAGACGGTGCAGTGTATAGTCCCGGGTGTATAGTACATACTATCGTAACATAGTATCAGGACGCGATACGCCGATACAGAATCGAGTTCCGAATTACTCCGTCTGCAAGCAGGACTAGGAGCTGGGTTGTTGGTTCGTACTCGCATAACAGTCAAGTGCTCACTTTAATGGCAACAACTCTGGCTTTGAGTGTTCAATGTTCATGAATAAAGTTCAATGTCCATATATATAAGGAGAACATGTTATAATATGCTATAGAATGTGTATGTGTATGTTTGTTTTCGTACTGATATCAATTTAAACCAACTGTCAATCATAACTTTCCCTGAATCCACTTTCAATGATTGCCCTGGATTATGAAATGGGAAGACTTCATCCATAACACAAAACATGGTTTTGTGGAAGTTGAAACTGACTTTGAACATGACCACTTTAGTAAATTGCCAAAATTATATCTATTCACACAAGTTTTCAGAATATATGGAACACATAATCATTGTTTCCTTGTACATATCAGTGATCAAAATACTGGTGTTTGACGTCACAATCAAGCTAGTTGGCACTCATGACAAAAGTATTGTACCAGGGCAGTATGATGCATGTGTTCAATACTACATTCCTCAACATCAAACAATGATTATATAGCTTAAATGTATCTACATGTACATTCATTGCTGGGGGGGTGGGGTGGGGTTCATGTCTTTTACAGATCTTTACACTATTTACACTATGACTCTGCAGTCCCATTTACACACACTATCATGGCATTTTAGTTAGCCAGTAACAATCAGAATGTGGTAACTCTGTAGGTATTGATATCTCACTGCCATTAGTTTTCTGAGTTGCTAATTACATCAGATGTGACAGGTATGAGGAAACCACACCAGCTTGTATGGTATCATGCACTGCATACACACAGCTGTGGAGATGAATAGCTTTTTGACTGTACAGGCAAATTAGCATAAACGTTTGTCAAAGTATCATCACATTCATATCACTGAACTCTCAAGCTGTCTCTGTGACACATGTTGGAGCTAGCTGTTTAGACTTAGACTATACAGGTCAAAGGGGTGCAAAAGTTAGAATAAAATCCTTCTCAATTAGTATATCATTGACGTTTCAAATAAAAATTCTTTATCAAAATGCACCACACATAACATACGGCAGATTGAACATGTTTGAACAAAAATACTGACTGATCATTTTATTCTGTGATGTGTACTTTCATTTGCAATGCCCCCCCCCCCCCCCCCCCCCCCTCAGTGTTATATAAGAAAGCAGTTACAATCATTGCAAGGAACTGGATCATTTAACCTCCTCTGTAAAGTGCTTAACAGCATTTAGGTGTATCAACACACGAAGACATTCTCATGTGTAATTTTATTTAGCTTTGGCGGATCACTCAATTTTAGATCTGTGATGTCATTAAACTATAGGTACATAATCCTCAGGGAACATACGATCATGGTATCAACATGACCAAATGGAATTTATGGTTACGACAATATATTTACCCAATACGTTCACACACCTAATGCCATAGGTGTGACCGCTATGTGCCAAATATACATTTGACATTTGTACAACTTGGATGAATACCATGAATGCAAAACAGTCTGTTACTATTCCAAGTACAATGTTGGTATGACAACCAACAGTCACCCATGTACCCCTTGTACATACTAAGTGTGCTAAATCCAATACATGCAATGTAATAATGATATAAAGTAAGAGTTTAAATGTCACTTCCAAAACACTGGAAATTGTCACCAATGATTTTTATTGAGCAACATTTAGTAGAAACAGATCACTATAATTATTACATTTACCATTTTCAAATGAACCTCTTGATAATATAAAATATGTATAAAGACTGACTGAAAGTCATCTGTGTCTGGCCAGGCCATGATTAACATGACTGTGATGCAGATGAAGGCAATGCTATCTAGGAAGTCATTGGTAAATCACCTTGTGGTGACAGATTCTGCTGTATCGTTTTCTGACATTGTCACTGTCTCCATGGTTACACTATTACTCGCAGGTGAGAATGATGAAGCAAAAATAACATCTAGCACACCCATTACTTCAAACAGGCTTTCTTGATATTTGAGTTCTTTGTCAATTTTGTTATGAAGACTTTCAAACTGAGTGACTAGCTCTGGTGACTGACTTACGATGGACGAATAAATCTCTGAAATAAATGATGAAATAAAAACGAAATAAGGTTAATCTCTTTAAATTTTGAGCATAAAGAACTTTGTTAACTGTACTATGAGTCTGACAACATAACTAAACTCAAAGACACTCACAAAATAACTTTTCTAAAGAATGACACTTTTTTGGTTAAAAGGAACCAATTAAAATATCTGTACTTTCCATTGATATCAGCAACCAATCATAAAATTTGTGTCATTCAGCAATATGATTATTCATCATTTGAAGATTTGCATAATCAACTTTCTGAAAATGAATCAGGACCTAACATCTCTGACATTGCTATATTCAACAAATGAAAACAGATATAACATCTGGTTTTATGCTAATTTCCACCAATCAAAAGAGGTGGAACATATTCAACGATGGTAACTCACTAATGACAGTTTTCCTCAAATCAAGCCTCAAAGATGAATTCCCAATCACAACAGATGTTACACTTTTAGTAATGTTAAGGCTCCACCAATCGCATCCTCTATTACATCACTACTCACCAATCACAAGATTTGTCACATCTAGAAGAGTGTTTGTATATTTGCCACTTGTTATATGTTTATATAGAAAGCTGAGCATGAGTTGTAACCATTTTTCATCTCGACCAGACACAGCAATTCTTAGTCCATTTCTCCTGATTAGTTCTTGAAAAACACTGACTATCACCCCTGGGGACTTGGATCGCATCATTTTCTGAAAAATAACGAGTTTAAAATAATTACTGGGTAGGAATGCCATGCTTCAAAAGTACACTGTAGTGATAACTGGTTCACAGTAAAGTGTTTGAATACTTGAACAGGAATGTGAATTTAATTTCTCAGTTGACATGTTTGTATTTGTACTGAAAATCATAATACATCACTAGATTAATCCTCTTTCTACCAGGGGTTATTTGTTTGTATACAAAAAAACCTACAAGTTGGGAAATACAGGATGAACTGCCCATTCAGAAGCAAATACATTTTCAGTACAGCTAGTCTTACATGACTACCTATCTATAAACAAGACACTTCGACACTATTATCAAGAACACTCCAAGTGTGTACAGACAATAAAACTGCTGCTAACTTTATGATATAATAACAACTTTGAGTCAATTAGATCAATTTCTTGAAATTCTTTGTTATGGCAACATAACTTTAGATTGAGTTTTTTGATCAAATAATTAGCCAAACTGCTTAGATCGTGAAATAGGTTTTTGCATATATTATATCTCTATCATATTTCAATAGAAACAGAGTTTAAGTAGCTGAAGTTGATGAGTCTTTTATGTTGAATCTAACAAACAACAGCTGTCAATGAAATCTGTTGTCAAGCATTTATCAAAGATTGGGTGGGACAACAGTGTGAATTGCATGCACTGAATACAGAGATATTTAGATCACTGTCCTGGACACCAGAAAGGTTGGATGGGACGACTCTTCCACAGACAGCTTGCATGCACTAAATACATAGAAATATCGATCACTGCACAGTGCGTTCTACAATCGAAAAAATGTACTTACATCCGACAGCACAGTATCCAATGCTTTAGAATATTCAAATTTCTTCAAATGTTTGTCATATTTGGCTAAACGTTCTCTTCTATCGTGTTTGACGACAAGGTCATCCTAGGGTCAGCGTAAATGAAAGATAAATCAAAAGATTCAGTCGCTTTATATGTAAATTAGAAAAACACCTTCTACTCAATACACTTTATTTCATGTATAAAAATGTTTTAATCACAGATATTTTCATTCAATTTCTCTGAAGAGAGGTTCTTTGAGGGAACTTTGACTTAGAAAAAAAAACCTTTACCCTTATCACTTCTAATTCATTCATAATTCCAGATAGAATTAGAAAATATTCCCACGCTGGAAATTTTTTATCAAATTTTTATCAAGAATGTCTCTTTGGGAAAAACTTTGACTTAGGAAAAAATAACCTTTACCCATATCATTTTAATTCATGCATAATTCCAGATAAAATTACAAAATATTCCCACGCTGGAATTTTTTATCAAATTTTTATCAAGAATGTTTCTTTGGGAAAAACTTTGACTTAGGAAAAAATAACCTTTACCCATATCATTTTAATTCATGCATAATTCCAGATAAAATTACAAAAAATTCCCACGCTGGAAATTTTTTATCAAATCTTTATCAAGAATGTTTCTTTGGGAAAAACTTTGACTTCGAAAAATACCCTTCACCCATAAAACTTTCACTTCATGCATAATTCTGAATGAAGTTACAAAACATTTCCTTCATGGAAATTTTCCATCAAATTGTAAAGCAATTGGTCTCAGGATGGTTTTTACAGCCTCCCAATGGATATATCTGAAATGTCATCATTATCTGACGGAGTTAATCATTTTATGTTCCAAAACTCTCAAGAGCTATTGTATAATCATTATGAATATCAATTTCCACTCATAGCATAAATACTTTTTGTGGAAAAGTACATTGGAATGAGAGTGAAACACCTAATAGAAGTACATTACATTTGTTGATTCATTAATGAATTACATGTCTGTAAATATATCCATTAATTGTTGTAATTTGTCATTATTTTCTATTCATACTAAATAAACTGGCTTATAATACAACAATATCATTATCAAACAATATTTTGAAATTGATATCATAAGTGATACAGACAGATGTTTGGGATTATGTTGTCTTGTGGTTTAGTAAAAATAGTGACAGTAATTTAAACACAATAAAACCTCAAAATTTATGATCTATATGACAATGTAGTAACAGATCCAGTCAGTTTCAGCATCCTCTTTGTATGTGATTCAACAGATGGTACACCAATGTTACTGAAATTGTCACGTGTAACCATGGTAACCTAAATGCATATTATTCAAAAGATGGAAACATGCCTATATCATACTATTGTAATGAAATTGTCAATATAACCGTAGGTTATTTTGATTGTAGTATTTTAGTAGTTTTATCAGGTCATTTATGTATGTTTATCTCATGAGTTTAACTGTTATGTACTTAATTTTATTTCATTTGCTAATGTTTTTAATTTTTAAATGTAATTGTTAAGCGCTTTTGAATATTTGTTTTAAAATAGAACGGGCGCTATAGAAAATAAATCAATGTTAAATTGAACAGATGGAAATATGCCTATTTTACTGAAATTGTCACATATAACCATGGCAATCTCAACATATGTTATTCAACAGATGGAAACATGCCTATATACTATTTTACACATATAACCATATGTGATTTAACAGATGGAAAGATGTCTATTTTAATGAAATTGTCACATGTAACCATGGCGTGAAACAAAACTTGTATTATGCCAATTTAACTGAGATGGTATTGTTTTTTTTTACATGACATCATTTTAAATTTTGAGTTTTTCCATTCTAATAGTAATTCCAAAGATTGCTCATGATGTTGTATGCCCTCACAGGCCAACATTGTCATATCATCCTCTCAAGTTATCTTATCTATGTAACCATGGATCTTGGAGGGTTGGAGGGGTCCCCTCAAAAATGATGATATAACACATGACTTACTTGCACTGGTCTGTATACAGGTTTATGTTGTAGAAAATATCGGTAATTTTTAGACTTTGTGGATGATTTTATTCCTTTTTCTTCTTGTGTAGATTCTGTTTTCCTATGTTGTATTGACAGCAGTCCATCAGCCATACCAACAGCAACGGTGTTCTCATCAGGCTGTGTACAGAACACACAAAATGATTCAAAACATGTACATGTATGCACAAATATCATTTGACTTATTTCAACAACTCTTACATTTTGACTATTTGATTATTTGAAAACTTTCATCAAGAACAATAGATTGACTAGAAAGATAACAATGTTAACACTGACTGTGAGTAATTTCACTCAGTCAAAGGATGAACTAAGAATACTATATGAGTAAGACAGAAATACAGAACAGATAAAACCAAATATGTAAACTGTGACACATGCATTGACTACTATACACACATCAATGTAAGACAACTTACTGATAGGGCCACACTGAGCACAGCTCCTGGGTAACTCAAACTATGTACTGTTTTATAGGTGGTGAGATCATAGACTTTTACATGTCTGAAATATACAATACACACCAGCACAGTGTGATTATTGAAAATACAAATAACAATACTATGACGTTCGTCTTCATTCTCATCCTTTTATTCTCTCTCTCTCTCTCTCTCTCTCTCTCTCTCTCTCTCTCTCTCTCTCTCTCTCTCTCTCTCTCTCTCTCTCTCTCTCTCTCTCTCTCTCTCTCTCTCTCTCTCTCTCTCTCTCTCTCTCTCTCTCTCTCTCTCTCTCTCTCTCTCTCTCTCTCTCTCTCTCTCTCTCTCTCTCTCACACACACACACACACACACACAAACTAAAAACATTAGCAGTAGTACAGTGCACTTCTATACAAGTAACTGATCACTGATACAGCAGCTCCAATACAAAACTGCATTGTCATATTGTTGTAAATAAGTGGATTACATAGTTGAATGTAAATGGAACAACAGCAGTCGTATCAACTCTATTTATATCAATACCCTGTACATCAATACATCTATCATAGCACACAACATGACACATCAAAAACACCACCACCACCTTATGTTACATGGGTATTTGGTATATACAAATAATGACCTTTCGCAAGCGGTGTGGTATTGTTGTAAAAATTATCGAAAAACATCAACAACTATGTACAAATAAACAAGCACCATTTGTCATTTCTATGCGGTTGTCTGACTATGTTTAGTTGTTGTTCTCTTCTCCAATTCTCTATTCCACTGCACAGCTTTGTCAAACACTCCCAGGGTAAATTTAAACAGGGGTGTACCCCCCCCCCCCCCCCCCAATATTAAACATCAATGTATTTTGAAGGATGGTTGGGGTTGCTGTTATTGCCAAATATTGATATTTTGGGCATTGGAGGGCTGTATACAGGCCATGACCTGGGAGTATGACCATGTTATTATTACATGTACACTAGACACTGCCTGGGCATCAAAGACATGTGCTTAAGGCTCAGCAGACACAAATTCTTTGACATTTTGAAGGTGATTTCACCTTTTTCTTGGATATTTGAGAAAATTCTTAAACATGGAATAGGTATCAACCCCATGATTAGGGAACTTTAAGATAAAAAGTCAACCCATGTTTAGGGATTTTTTTCGTGAAAAGGGGACCCATTTGGGTGCCACATACATCTTTGTATGGGGGTTCACCCCCCCCCCACCCACTCCCTACAAACACAATCCATACAGAATGTTATATGAACCAAATTTTGCTTGTACAGTGTTCTGATTTAAAATTTATAAACACAGATACCAACTTAACAAATGAGTGGTGCAACAAATAACTTTTTATGTCATATTCTTTTCATGACTTTTACTTGTCCAGTGTCTCTGCATTTCATAGGATCATAACTTGGGATAATGCTGATGTTTTTCCTATAATTTCCCCTCCAGCAAACTTAAAAGACAATCTTATGTTTCAGAACATTTCAGAATAAAGGAAATATTTTGATGGCATTGTGCATGTGACTACCTCTTTTCTGAGCAAGTTTTTGTTGAATACTCTTGTTACAATGTTAGTATTTACAAGTACAATATGATGCAACATGTACACAGCGCCCTCATATATACACTTTTAATTTTATTTGTTTTAAAATTCCTTTGTCTACTCACCGATCTAGTGACCCTGCCAATAATCTGTCATTTGTACTATTAAAACACAATGATGTAACAGTTTTATGGTGACTACCAAACGTAGCTAAAAGCCGTCCACCTGACAAAACATCCCACACTTTGATCACTGTTCCTCCTGAAAAAACAACAACAACAAAATCAAATTGGAAACAAGTTTACATCTGGTCAAAATTGATAAAGTTGTGTGTAAGTATGTCACATACACACATCCATTATATTATATTATCTTTGTGCCAAGTTTGAATGAAACTGACATTTTGATGTAAGAGACACATGCAAGCATGGGTGGATAGAACCTAATCCTGTGCCCCAAACTTTTACCTATTGCACTTTGACATCAGTCAGGAGAACCACACAGGTGACTACCAAGTATATAAATGTGGACTCCAGTGTTAAAACGTCCAGTGTTAATGCTGGAGGAAAATGGAGTGCCCAGGAAAGACATGTATTGTTCAGTAGAACCAAACTGAATGACATATCTCCTTACTTTACATAATATGGTAAATTTAATCAGACCCAGACTAACACTTGAACCCTGACCACCAAGGTAAGAGACCAGTGGTTTTAACTACTAAACCCCTGACAACTTGTAGAATAGAAACAGAAGGTGAAATTGGTGTATTTATACATATACAAGGCAAATAAAAAAGATTTACTATGTCAAAGTAGAAACAACAAGCAAAATAATAGTATTCACAGATGTATCCCTAAAACATTGTCTCCATAATCTTCAAGTTGAAACCTCATAAAAAATGTTCAATACTTGAAATCCATGATGCTATAAAAAATATAATATTTGTGGCAAATATATGGTTTATGAATTCCACTTTCTTAACTCACCTGCCGTCAAAAACATATTACTATTTGGAAACATAAGAACAGCATCAACAGGCTGTCCATGATCCACAGTCAGCAAACTGGCTTCAGTTCTGACATCAAAGAGTTTAGCAGTATGATCATAAGAACCTGAAAACACACAAAACAAGACAGATATACCCAATCAATCCACTGATAATGAATACCTAATCACTCTTGACTAATAATTAATCCTATTTTGTCCAACAAGGTTCCATTGGGAGAACAGTGCTAATGCACTGAAATGGTGTCTGTATATGAAAGATTAATAAATAAATAAATAAACAAGTATTTGTACTTTAGTACAAACAAACACCCCCTTGGGAGAAAGAAGAGTAAGTAATGTAGAGAGGTTAAAAAATAACATGAAAGTAAATTATAAAAAAGGAAACTGGGTAGTCTCAAAAAAACAATGTCTACAGGTTTTAAACACTCCTACTAGTTTTCACCCTAATCATTGAGCTTTATCAGATCAGCAAAGGATATCATGAACAGACTTTAAAAATAGTATTTTTGTTAATTAGGATTAAGGTAAAGTTTACCTGTCATGAGTTCCCCATGTATTTTACTGGGGTTACAAGTTATTGTACAAGGTATGAAGATCTAGGCAAATTTTACAAGATTTACAAGATTTACAAGAGTTCCAAACCGTAACAAATACACTGAAATACTCAGGAAAGTCTCATACTTTTTCAGGTACAAATTCATATGACAAACCTGTCTCAAGACAAAAAGACATTACTGTATACAAACATATGGTCAGACATTTATTGATAGATAATACCCAGTTGGAGATTTACAGATCATGTAGATTGTACCCATTAGACAGTATATTCAAAAGATACATTACATCTTTGTGACAATAATGTACTTAGCAGTACATCACTAATGTGAAATAATGACTTGATTTATTTTTTTACATGTAGCAGGTCTTCTGTAAATCATCCTTCAATTGGGGTCTTTGGGATTTGTGCTACAAGCTAGTTACACAACTGACATCAACTAAATGATGATTTGTAGTTTGAGAGATACAAATTGTAACATTGAGATGAATGGTAGCAGTGTTATTAATATTAAAGAGACACACACTGGCTAACAAAACATGTAATATGTGTCAAAAGGTGCACTGCAGGAGCTATCATTTTTACTTTATGTAATTTTATTTGTCAGCTACATACATGGTTTTCTTAGTGCTACTAATAGCACAATATAGAACTTACATGATTTCCCTTTTTTCCCCCAGAGATATAGTATAATAAATTCAAAACCTATCACTATTATGAAAATATTTTATTTGATTCTCAAAAATAAATTGTGGTGCAACACATTGGTAACTCAGAGACAGACCCTCCCTCCCCACCCACCCCCTGTTACATCAGCTTTTCACCATGGCTACAACACTCACTTATTGGCTACAGTATGTGTAACAATAAAATCCGTGAATTGATACTTGTTCCTTTGTAAGTTAAAGATCAGAGCTGGTGTGCTATCAACACTTGTAAGTGGTATCTGCTGCTGGTGCTATAACCAGTACTTACCTGTTAGGAGTAGATCTTTGCTGGTAGTACTAACGACACCAGTACGGATATAATCTTTATGCTCTCCAAAACTTGTAACTTCACTTTCACTTGCTATGTCCCAATACTTGACTGTATTATCATCACTACATGACATGATATGTAAATTGTCACTACTGAATTTGCTGACATGCACAGCACTGAAACATGAAAACAGAAAACTTCAATCAGAATGTACTCATTTATCTTTTATTCAGAAAGTCTGCTGGAATGGTTTCAGTTTAGGCCTTATTCAAAATATGGCAGAGGGAAATTGTCCCTAATATATCATGGAGATAAAACATAAAACTTTACATGAAAATTCTTAACTATTTTGGCTTTTCCTTCTGGTGCAAAGAATTGTTTCTGAAGCAGCACTCTTAGTGGTCAACTCAAACTGTCTTGTCCTCAAAAGAATGCCTTCTGAAGCAGCACTCCTAGTGGTCAACTCAAACTGTCTTGTCCTCAAAAGAATGCCTTCTGAAGCAGCACTCCTAGTGGTCAACTCAAACTGTCTTGTCCTCAAAAGAATGACTTCTGAAACAGCACTCCTAGTGGCCACCTTATACAATCTTTTGTTTTTACTGTGACAATACTGACACTATGACTCCCAGGTTAAGATGAATCAGTATAAGATGTAGTATTCCATACTGACTTAAAAATAGTCTATTTAAAACTTTTGTGATTTTTTTATGCTCTTACAGTACACAAACCTTCTTGGTAGTAAATACACACAATGATAGTTCATAGATTTTTCTTTCTTTGTATGTTGAATTTTGACAAAGTTTGAATTAAATAGTATTACATTTTACCAAAAAAAAATCCATGGATGACTGTTATAAAATGATAGGATGGTAAAATGTAACACTATTTAATTCATGTACCATACATCTCATGAAATGCTTAAGTACATGGGAATTTGGAAAATCAATAATCAATGGACATTTTTTACAACAATTCTGGGTTTTTTCTCGCATTGACACCACAACACTAGGGGATGCACAGTGGCAGTTGTGTTGAGTTTCTGTATTTGAATGGGGTTCTCGGGGTCCAGTGAGTCACAGTATGACGGAATAAACATTTTGAAATGTATCCTTTTTCCAGCCAGATGTATTCAGTGATGTAATTCCCTTTTTGACTGCAATAAACTCTCTTTAAATACAAAACAAATTTCCATATTTGAATTACTTAATAAATCATATCTTACTATACCTACTTGAGGAGAAGAACGATATGCAGTACAACCTTGACAGACTTACCCTTCATGACCTCTGAATGTACGTAGGATAGTTCTCCCTCCATAACCAACATCAAATAACCTGATCAATCCTTCTTCACCACCCGCCACAATCAGCTTCCCATCGCCACGGAAACTACCACAATAAGCAGTACCCTTGAACCGAGTGATGCCTTTCAGAATTTGGTTTGTTTGAGGACTGTATATTTGTACCTGGAGAAATGAGAAAGGTTTTTAAGCTTGTACTCATTATATAACACTACAGGAGGAATAAAATACCTCAAAATTATTGTAGACTATATAAATTGATATGACTAACGGAAGATTGCACAATGTCACACAAGCTCAATAAATGAACTTTATTCGTTAAGGGGAAAGGGGGTCTGGTGTCAATGCGATTGCTGAACTATATTTTCGCACTTCTAACCAAATTTCGAAAAAGTCACAATATTTACTACTGATAAGTTGATAAAAATTTATTTCTAGTGAGCTATACAGTGCTGGGTTTATGGTAGTATTTTGATGTGTTTGCCATCATTTCAGTAAACATTTTCATAAGGTTGAAAATTCATGTTTACCATGTTTTTATTTTACCCAATCATAGTGGTGTGACCGCTATATATTGCATCATGGTTTACATCATATATAAACGTGGGATGTCGCACTTGTGAATATTTGTCTAGGGGGAGGGAGGGGGTTTAGTCCTAAACGAACGATGTTCGCTTATTAAGTTTGTGCAACATTGCACGATTGTCCCTTAAGTCTACATAGCTATATACTGCACTTCACTTTCAGCATTGATCACTAGAAGTCATTAAAATCCAAACTAAAATTTAAAGTGGAACAAAGACAAGGCTAATATCTTCATCTAGGTGAGTTAGTCAAAGTCCAGTAAGTCACAAAAAAGAAAGTCACTTTCACCACCTCTGCATTACAAAACTTACTCAACTACATATGCTTATATCAAGACCTATTGTTTCTATTTTCCTGTTGTGTTGAGTCTTTATTTCCATATTACGATGTAGGTAGAAACAACAGACTGATAGATACATGCACTGGTGACAATACATACACATAAGCATCTCTGTTGTTTGTTCACCCATAATACCCTAATCCTCTGTATAGCAGGTCTGTTCTGGCTGATTTCAATAATTTTATTTCATCACTGGATATCAACTATCACCAACTGCTAGGACAAAATCAACTTCACTTTGTTCATGTTTTCAAATTGAAACTACACTTACCCTTGATGCACTGGTAACAGCAAAGTGATGTGGTTCTGTTGGTGAAAACTCTATATGACTAACAGCTCCAAACTCCTTTATTGTAACTGGAAACTGAAA
The DNA here is from genome assembly GCF_964340395.1 of Glandiceps talaboti. NCBI lineage: Eukaryota > Metazoa > Hemichordata > Enteropneusta > Spengelidae > Glandiceps > Glandiceps talaboti. Next base: position 19,732,038 of record NC_135560.1, on the reverse strand, counting down.
TAATTTTCACATTTTAACATTATTTCTTTTATATATAGTTCATAGATTGGAGGTCTCCAAGATCTATGTATACTATAGTTACACGTTGGGTGAGTGTCTGTGTCACAGTGTGTGTGTGTGTGTGTGTGTGTGTGTTAAACACAATTCATAAGCTGAGATGAGTCAATACCAATATCACATACATAGCATCGCATTATAGTATAAATACATGTACATCTCATTGCTAATTGACCTTTAAATATTCAATATTGGATTCTCAGTAGCCACGTGCGAAATTGAAGTCATTCCACACGATTGATGCATTCAAACTTCAAAGAAGTCTAGACTACATTCAAATTGGTGATTGTGTTCACACAAAAGATTAACTGATAATACATATCCATTATACACACGATTGCAACAATAAATCATGACCAAAGACCACACTACGGCCACGACAGCGATCAAAACATTCTCACACACAGAACACGTGTTACATGAAGTTATGAACCCGTGTTTGAAATGATGCAATTACACACGTTTTTCACATCAAATTACGATGTGGTATCAGTGATCATGCTTTTAGAATAATGTTATTTGTATTCGATGTTTCCTTACCTCTAAATTTTGCCAATAAATCGTATCTCTGGTGAACTCACCGCCAACACCACTCGGAGCTTGAAGGATCGGTGTCTTTTTGTAGGACGCCGCCATTTTCTTTTCCCTTTCTCCTTGATAGAGGGCGCGGTTAATAATTGTGGTGAAGCTTGGCGTTGCCCGGGATGCCCAGGATGCTGCATGCTGCACGACATACGAAATGCTGAGCTTGATGACGGTGGTTCAGTTTACGATTTTAAAAAAAAACGCAAGGAAAAACAGCAATGACATTATAATACATTTTCTCCACGTAGAAATAGCCACAGAAGAGTTTGTATTATTTATATATCATAAAAATGTACTGTATTTTGTTCGTTGCATAGATAATAAGATAGTATTAGTAAGGCCACAGTCACCTGTGAGCTAATATTCTATTCCAGGATGGTAATATTCTTGTCTAGGATGATCTAATCTGGAGCAATCACCGGCAACGGTATTTTTTTGAATGATTATCGTATATACGTAACAACGTCATTATTTTGTATTATGATAATCCTAGACTAGAATATTACCATCCTGGAATATAATATTTGCTCACAAGTGACTGTGAATAAGGCCTGTGGATCATGAATAGTTTAAAGGAAAGGTCAGTGTTTAGGCCAAAGATAAATCGGAAAAAGTAATTAAACATTTATACACGATACAATCAATAATATTCCGACTTCGTGAATTACTGGAGGTGTGTGTTCTGAAGTAAAATTAAATGGAACCCGCCCTCAAAGTTCATTAGTCGCAATATGGGTACAAAGCCGTGCCCACATGCCCGTGGAAGGTTTGAAGAAGGGTCGGAATATAGTCTTGCAGACTGAGTCAATAGTTTTTAACGATCAATACAGAGACCATTCTTTTTATCACAGCCAACAGCTTTTACATCAAGTTTCCATTATTGATGTATTAATAACCATAATTTCACTATGATTTTTTGTTCTTTTGTTGTCGTTTTTATTGTTTCATGTTTTTCCCTTCATTTTTTTGCTCTATGATTGATATGTTTACGGTTTTCCATTCAAATTTCTCAGTTATTTTATTTTTTTTACAAACATGCAGTTTGTTAATTATTGTCAGGGAGATGCATGTTGTTGGTGGAGTGCAGAGAGGAAATTAACCCAAATTTTATATGATGACCAATCGACAAACTTGTCTAGGGAGAATCACACAAAACATAATTAGTATAATTTGATTCACAGACTCGACTAATTAATTACTAGTAACCAACCCAAAATAGGAGGTAATTTTTTTCCGATCTGAAGATGTTCATTTTGCAACGACGGTATTTAGTCATCAGTATTTAATTAATTAGAAATGATTGTTGTTTTTAATAAAAGCGTTTTTCATTTATACTAATTATTACTTCTTCAATCTTCATGCTGACGATTTCAGTCTGTCAGTCGAGATATTGACTACAGTAACATGAATGAATGTATGAATGTATGTATGTATGTATGTATGTATGTATGTATGTAGGTATGTATGTATGTATGTATGTATGTAGGTATGACAGAGACAGAGACACAGAGACAGAGAGACAGACAGAGAGAGAGACAGACAGAGAGACAGATAGATAGACAGACAGAGAGAGAGTCAGACAGACAGACAGACAGACAGACAGACAGACAGACAGACAGCCAAATAGACAGACAGACAGACAGACAGACAGACAGACAGACAGACAGACAGACAGACAGACAGACAGACAGACAGACAGGTAGGCAGGCAGGCAGGCAGGCAGGCAGGCAGGCAGACAGACAGACAGACAGACAGACAGACAGATAGATAGATAGATAGATAGATAGATAGATAGATAGATAGATAGATAGATAGATAGATAGATAGATAGATAGATAGATAGATAGATAGATAGATAGATAGATAGATAGATAGATAGATAGATAGATAGATAGATAGATAGATAGATAGATAGATAGATAGATAGATAGATAGATAGATAGATAGATAGATAGATAGATAGATAGATAGATAGATATGGAGCACGTTCTCTGTTTTCCGTACGGCCATGCAGTGACGAGCTAAATTAAGCCAATGACGGTAAGTGGGGGGGGGGGCATAATTTCGACTGGGTGCCTATTCAATGTACGATTGAAATCAATGAAAGAAGTATTGTGCTTTATTCAGAAAATAAATAAATAAATAGACAGGTAATATTAAGATTACTTGTTATCTACTTAAAATACGGTTTATGAATTATCTATATACACTTTCTTATTTGTTAATTTATTTATATTACAGTCGAAATCTTTTTAGTCAAATTCTTATACTTAAGCTTACATACCTTTATCTCCATAAATCTTGCATATCTGTTTATGACCGCGTTGATAATATAACTATAAATAGAACTTCTGTGTTCGACTGTGTTGTCATGTTTCGATCGGTATGTGCGCTTTGCAAAATTTTGCAAAAAAAAATACGGAAGCAGTTAGAATTATAAGTTGAATAACAAGCGATTACATTTTTATGGCAAAGTGTAAAAATTAAATCCATTCTCACATGACAGGATTATTTTCGAGACAGTGATCAGTCAAGAATGTTGAACATTCTGTCACATGGTTTGAAAACTGACGACCGACTCGATACCGTTTTAGTAATCAAGTTGTCGTCTTTCGTGATAAGAATTCTATAAGTTGATGACAAATGTATGCTCTGTATCTTCAGGCAATTCGTCCAATTGTAATAGTTAAGTCAAATGACAACAACTATATATTTTTTTATTGCCTTGTGCTTTGTTTTTAATGTGCGTCTGAGGGCCTAGCGACACTAGGTATTTGACAAGACTGGTATTAGTAAACGTTGCTCTGACAAATGGTAAACTGTCCTGTAGGCTGTAGAGGTGAATAAACCTTATCGTTATGCTAAACTACCATACAATGTTGGCAGCATAATAACAGTAAAGCAATTTTACTGAAATTTTACAGATGGTTGCTTACAAGTTGTTCGAATACAAAGGGTTGACTACTAACTGAGCAGACTCAGCCATAAACCCCCAGGGCGGGACGATCGTTTTCTCCAGTCATCATCAGGTGTTTTCATTGATTTTCATTGACTCTGAAGTTCTAATGAGTTAACACGATGTCTACGTCTTTGTTACGTGCATACTTCGATATATTCAATGTAGTCACAAAATGACGGCGCTGTACTTCCTTGTGACAAATGTACGCAATTGTTACATGGGAAATAACAAATCTCCGAACGGCAAAAATCAACTTGAGGAATCAATTTATGTACACTGAGAAAGTACAGTTACTGTAATATATGAAGATATCACACCTTTTATTTTCAGTGTACCCCTACATCCCATTCCATTTTTTTCTTGCTAAATATTTACAGTCCTCCTCCTCTTCTTATCACCTGAAGCAAAATATAGATGAAGAGCGATGGATGGTGAACCGAAATCAAAATGCAATCAAAGACAACATTTCATTCAACAAACATATTCAGCGTGTCGGAATGTGAACTAACTTTCCTGAACACAATAGCTCTACGAAACACAAGTCCGATGACAGGAGAAAGTATTTAACCGGGTTTTTGTCAATAACACTTCTTGTCTGGCTTTGTCTGCTTTCTTTTGGTCGAACAAAAGACTTCCCATTAGCAGATGTACGATGGATTAACCAAATTAATAAGTAGTGCTTTTTCATCGGGTCACGTGACTGATGTGGTATTTGCAGTTTGATCTGTCATATGAATAGATAATGAATTAATGATAGTTGTCACTGTAGCCAATATCAATAGCTATTTGCTTAGTATTGTTTCACAAGCTATTGAATGAAAGGGCATCCCAAGTACATTTGCATATCAAATTACATAATAATTACACGGAGCAAAGTACATTGACGTAGGCTCCACCCACATTTTATTTATGTTTGAATAGGGCATCTTGGGAGTCAATGAAATTTTTTAATTTTACGTTGTGCATTGGTGGGGCCACAGTAGACCACAGCCGGAAGAGAAAATCAACTCTCGTAGAACATCTTGAAAGTTTTCCTAGCTGTCTTTGCTATGGACAGTCATTCGGTAAGTTCATCAGGACACGTGATATTGTATTTGGATAGTTTGAATAATAGTAAAGCACGTTGTTATGCATAGCCAGCTAAGGTTTGATTTCATAGCGCACTTTCTAGCCACTAAGTCAATTGTATGTTTATACCACTGTAGCGTTGCTTTCTGCTCGGCGTTATTCATGACACATTTCTCCAAAATCCGTAAGTATATATTAGATACCGAAATCATATCATATCCTGTGAGATTAAGAAGGTGTGTTGACATAATATATTTGGATTTCGTTTGTCCTAGGAAGTTGGTTGGTAGCGCAAGGTCCCATTCTATGTTGACATTTGCTTGTAAGTTGTCACATACTGACTGACATTTGCCACCAAACTCCGCGGGGGCCTCCATTCAAAACGGAAGCAGCTGACATGACGGAAAGCTAACCTAGATTTTGATGTTGTCATTGATACTTGTATACATCGTGTGCTAGTCGTATTGTTATCAATTCTGTACTCGAAAGTTGTCTACCGTAGGCTTGAAATGTCATTTTGGTGAGAGAAGACGGCGTTGAGGTGGCGTTTGTTTTCATTGGCCGAAGAAAGCCATTTTGAAAGCAACATTATTAAGTCCATGATTTGAGACATAGTTGAAGTCGTGTAGTGTTACATTCCACATAGTTTTAGAAAGGTTTGATTTCAATTCAGGTTACAGCAGGTTTGATTCGCTAAATGTTACCCTTAGTGTGTCGGTGTGTATCACAGACCACACGGGGAGGCATAGAAGGAAGCCCTGCTCACATTCACTTTCATGTGAGATTAGGTTTTGCCTCGTTTTATTTGTTTGATTTGCCCTTTTCCAGGACAGTGTACGTACGTTTAATTTTAATCCGAGTGCACTGAAGTTTTACGGGAGCACTGCACACCCACTAGGAAATTCCCCTACTGTATCGAGGCCTGACAGACTAGAAGCTTTCAAGCTACAAGTTGGCGAGGAAGAAGTCATGGACAGCGTCCGACAGACACAGGAAAAGGAGAGAGAAAGGGAACAAACGGCATCAGAGAAACACAACGAGGTCAGAAGAAATCAAACAGACAGAGACATTTTAATGGAAACTAATGGACGACATAGTCCAGAACCCACCAATAAACATCAAATTAGTATTAAGACTGAAACACAACTATCGCCTATGGGCATACAACGAAAATATCAACAGAGAATTGATAGAGAGGAGGAAATAGAACACGATGGGGAGGAGGAAAATGAAGACATTTCACCAGACTCCAGGGTCCTAGCATTGCAACAACAACAACAACAAGAACAACATCTTCATCAACATCATCGCCATCACCTTCATGAACACCCAGCACCAACATCAGAAAAAACGAGTCCTTCCCCGGGATCACAAGAATGGACTTTTGAAGAGCAATTCAAACAGGTTAGTTTGTGTAGTTGTATATTTGTTGATATGTATCAATTATATTGCCTATAACTTGTCATAGCAGTCTGAAATAGTATTTTTTAGTTCTGACAGAAATTATGTTAGTTGGGTTTGTCATGTTTATTTTCAAGGGTATACATGTTAAAACATCTTGAAAAGGGTAAAGGCTCTTCTAGGAAGCCAAATAGTGTCATTTTCATTGCGAAATGTGACATGATATGCATTGTGAACAAACCAATTAATTAAGGGTAGGGTGTCTAAAACACTTTAAAATGCACTATGTTTATGATTTTCTTCCCTCCAGACCCATACATCATTCTATTTATGTTACAGTTGGCTCACCTAGTTCAATGAAAAGGGAGACTACCAGCCTATTGTCAATAATATATCAAACAGTAGCATAAAAAGACAGGGTAATTCATTTACAAAGACTTAAAAAGACTTGGTTTACAAAATGAGTTTACAAAAATGATCAGAAAGGAGTTTGAAGGTTGTTTTAATCATATTGCTGATAAGCATCAGTAACTGTGATTTATAAAGGCTGGACACTCAGTCAGTATGGTGATTAATTTGATACCCGGTGGTGGCCATGACATGCATAGGTGAATTGGACAAGAATGGTCCAGAACAAATTCATTTGCATCTTTGTGAAAGTGTTTTGTAGTGGTAGTTTGATGTCCTCAAATATTTAATCATGAAATTGTCTGATTGTGCATGGTTTCCATGCAGACTGTAGTTTGGGAGACACAGGTCACATGCCGAATGAAATCTAACTACAATCTGAACTCCTAGTCAGTGGCAATAAGAAATACCGACATTAAGATAGCAATAAAAACGACATTAAATTACAGAATGCATATATCAAATACATTTGAAGGCTCTACCCAAAGTTTATATATTTGAATAGCAGAACCAGTCCATACTTAGAAGCCATCAAACTCAGACCTGCATTCCATTGTCAGGCATTTTTATCACCTGTATAGTAATCTAGCACACAAGTATAAAATTTAACTACTCAATTTCCAATTGCATTCACTCCAACCCCTGCATGCAATGTAAGTTGATATTGCTTTCTACCAGACATACCTATCGCTTAGTCAGCCATATTAAATTGTTCTATTCAATTAGTTATCCCAAAGAAAGAAAGAAAGACCGGTTTCGGTGAACTATTGGTTGCAGGCCTTTATTAGCAGCACTGACTTTTGTGTGTTATTCTGAATATCAATTAAACTGATATATTCAGTGTGTCTAGCTTTTTTGATATCAATCTCAATGACATGGTAGGAGAGTTGAACAATCAATAAGGTGAAAAAGTTGGGTAATTAATACTGCTTGTGGTGGGACATTTGTTGAATAGCCACTGGAGCCTTAATATATGCAGGCAGGTGAGGATTGGGTGATCTGATGCAAGAATGAATGCCAGTCTGAAAGAAAGTAGTGTAGAAATGAATTAAATTGACCTCAGCATTACTCAAAGTTTTGCACTTTCATTGACCACCAATAAATTATCGGTTATGGGTTTAAGTTATGGTAGATGTATTGTGGTGTCTGAGGACACAGCTTTCATTTGTCTGGCTATCTAGATCTCGTCTTTTATCATAGCTAGTCCAGACTAAATGTGCTCAATAATTAAAGTTGAACAACCACCCCAAGTAGTATGTTTGGATAAAGTCAATATGTGAAGTGTAAAAAATACATACACTGTACATAGCTGGAGTGAGATGGTGTTTGGAGACTCGCTACCTTCATGTTTGCAAGAATATAGTGAGTGACATTTCAAGAACTTGTGCCTAAAGCTATCTTGTTACTGGTATGTAGCCAGTCTGTAATATTGTTGTAGATAGTGTTTGTGTTAATTTAAAAGTGTAGATACTTATAGAGTATGAAGTTTAATGCATTTAAACCATTTTGATTACATGAGACCAGTACTGTCAATCATTTAAACTGTCAATATAGTATAAATGGGACCATTTTATACTCACTGCCATTTGCTAGCCTGTTTACTGCACTGTTGAGATATATTGTTGGCTGGTCATACCGCCTAGCACCCCCCCCCCCCCCCCAAATCAATGTCTGGGAAATACAACCACCTAACCATGTATCTCAACAGTGCAGTAAACAGGCTAGCCATTTGCGTAACATTGAAACCATCAACTTACTGCAAGCCAATATCTATAAAACACTGGTTATTGTTAGGTAAGGAAGATGTAGCCCACCTCATAATGCTCTACCCACCATCAGTGTGTAGTAGACTGAGATTCTAGTACCAACCTATAACATTGAAACCTCCACCTGGTAACCAACAGTAGGTGGGAAACTTAAACTTGTAGCCCATAATATTAATAGAACCACTGTCAATGCTAGGAAGCTTTTGATTACCAACTTCAGTGATGCCAGAAACCGGTACAGAGGATGTGAAGGGGTTCTAATACCAGCCTCTAACTTTGAAACTACCAACCAGTGGTTGCTGGGAAAAAGTGCCATACCACTGTACCAGCTGAAAATATTGAAACTACCAACTCAGTTATAGCTGGGGAAGCAATTTCCAACCAGCCAAGAATATTTAAAAAACCACAAACCCAGTTGTGGCATGACATTTAAACAAGCCAGCAATGTTGGGACCTTGATGATGACTTGTCTCCCACACACACACACATACACACACTATCCATTGACTACTTGTACTTGTGGCATACTCTATTCTTTTATTGATACCTTGAAAAAGGCACTTAGTTAATTTCACTCAGTGACTCTGTCAATGTCATTTGATGTCCACAATTAAAGAGATTAATGGAAGTAGAAATCAAAACATTATCAAGTCCAATTAACAGTGAATTTAATTAGTAGCAAGTAAAGCCCTGTTACCAATAACAACATGTAGTCATTGTTGTATCAGAATATATTAGCAGCTTATTTACCAAGTGTCATACTCTCTGTAATTTCTTAGATTTACGCAGCTGAACTTTTTTACAGTGCACCCTGAAATTTTGTAACATTGAGTGTGAGAGGTTAGAGGTGACAAGGTCAGCGAGGGTAATGCGAAGGTGATAAGCTGAGAGTATCCATTCCAACACTTTCCATATCACATCCGGTGTCATAGATAATTGTTTCACTTTGGTGAAATCCAGACCCACAAACATTATACAGTTCAGTACTGATATGTGATATGACAGTAATTTGTGAAATTATTGCACTATTTGTCTTTTCCAGGTAAATTGACATTCACTTGTGGTACCACACTACATTAATAGTTATCATCTTGTTGCTATAGAAACATGTAATCCAAGCGATTGTAGTTTGTTGTCAGTGGCTAAGCAGTTAGCTCATATGCCTGTTACCACTGTTGTCTGGGTTTTCCCCCACCTGATTAAAATTAACCAGGTCTGTATGTATTAAGAAGGGAAATGCTCAGTTTGACCCAGGATTTGCCTGGACATTCCGGTTTCCTTCTGCATCACGTAACAATGAACCTTTGGGGTCCATGTTTGTAGATGTTTGTCACTTACAAGTTACATTTATGTTTTCTTACGGACTGATGTCAGAGTTTAATAAATTTAAAACCTTTTTAATTCAGTGGCCTACCTTGTTCAGGCAGCATTACCTAAAGTTTACTACTTGAAGTGGAGATAGTGTCCTGTGTGACTTCTACATTTTTGACAAGATGCAACTCTTAACTTACCCCTGTATAAGAAGCATTTATTTGTGGAACAAGGCCAGATTTCAGTGGAGACACATATATTTATGAACCAACAAATCACTATTTTGTTCTCAAAGAGGAAAGTGCAATTCTTTTATTTATGAGAAGATTTCTCCACAAGAATATCAATACTGAGACTGTTTTGTTGCACTTTGGACATTTTTTTATTATTTTTTTATCTATATTTGTAACTGCCAAATCAACTATGATTTTGGACAAAGGTGTAATACAAAATGAACAGCTCAAGAAACCTATACCATAATAATTCTGCGTACAATGGTCATATGTGAGAAGGCAGACATATTGTATAAGTTACAAAGACTTGATTTATGTTGCTGTATTCGTTTGAAGCAATCAAGCCAATCTTTATTATAGTAGTTGAACCTTGAAAGCTGATCAGACAACATCCATACAAATACATTGAAATGAAAAAGTATCCAAAGAATACAATTGCCTCTTGAGTACACAAATCAGTAAAAGAAACTCCAAATGTGGTAGTATGTTGTAAAAAAAATCCACTCCTTCAAGTCTTACTTGATCCCTAGTATAACTGTCATGACTTTTCATTATTTGATACATGAGATATCAACAAAATTGCAGTCACTGTTAATGTGCTGTCGTTGTCTCGTTCGTTTTTTCCTGTGTCCCCATGTTGAATTATTCACTCTGTTTTTCCCATTACCACTTCCTTTACCAGCAGACTAATGACTGTTATTATAACCACTACCATATAGTCATTTCAATTGGGTCAGACAGTACAAGAACATATTTCTCATGACAGGTGATATGATAGTGGGGCACCACTTTTATGGTAGTAATAGATGGCCTGACTTATGACCCTCTCTTGGTATTTTATTCTATTCAAACAGCTGTGTTTTATAGTACTTTTAGAGTAAAGTGAAAGCATTTTGCATGCAATGTAAGTTGTCATTTCATTTTATAAAAAGAAACTCTAAAGTTTGCTGGAAATATTTATGAAGAGAGCAATTGGGTGTTTGGATTCGTCATTGCAAGGGACACTGAGGACTCTACAGTTAAGAAAATAAGTTTTTCTTTACAATGGATGTCTTAATATTTGACCGACTGACTTCAGTGAGTCAGTAAGTGACTGATTGACTGACTGACTGACTTGACTTGACATTGTACAAGAAATAACATCTGCCATTTTTTACAACGTGTCTGGTTGTTGATGTTTGGACTTAAAGATTCAAAAAAATCAACCTTGGATGTGAGAGGAGGTTTAGAATATCTCAAACCTCAGATTGGTTCTTCAAATACAAGACTAACAGACAGCTTGATAATGTGCAATGTTCAATGTCATCTGATAGATTTATAATGCACACTGTGAAATTAGAAATGACCAGACTAATTTAGGTGTCCCTGAAAGTGTTACATCTCAGATTTGGCTCTAAAGAGATGGAAACTGAATGACTTCCGTAAGGACAAAATGCAAACCTTTCGATGATAGTTTGATGTGTAATTCTAATTTACCATAGATGTCATATCCATTAATTTATGCAAATGACTTGCTATGAAAAACTATATCAACAAGCTTTTACATGATACATGCTCATTGTTGTCACTGATGTTTGAACAACATACATAACATTTGAAGCTTGTGTTCTTAAGATATTGCCTAAGTACTAAAAGTAATTATTTATGCAAATGTATCATTATTATGCATGACATGTTTATCAAGTATAATCTGTTTTATCCATTACTCAAAAGAATGTGTACCAAATTTGATTTGAATTGAGCCAGTCGTTTTGAGAAAATGATGACAGAGACAGACAGACAGACGGACAGACAGACAGACAGACAGACAGACAGACAGACAGACAGACAGACAGAACATCACCATAACATAACCTTCCCATATGGAAGGTAATGAAATAACTTTTGAATATGATAAGGTTTCATGAAATTAATATCAGACTAAAATTCTGAATGAACATGTTGTATAGTTGTAAATAAACCATATTATGTCTGATAACTTTTCACCTCATAAAACTGATGTCAGGCTAAAAAGTACTGAATGAAAGGTGTGGGTACTGACTGGTTCAGTGAAGATGGTGGTCGACTCTAGTAATGGCTTCACTTGTTATTGTCTTCATAGAAGGTTGTTATAACTTATAGTTAACGTGTCAGATACATATTGATTCTGTACAGGTGAGAGGGTATCATGTTACTGATATATGATATAGATAATGAAATATCTATGATATACCTGCCAGGCTTTGCATTTCCAATGTATCAACTGAACTACAACCTATACTCACACTATTACATGCCTTTATAATGCAAATTACTATTTTATCAGATAAGAACATCTGGGATAAGTTGCCAGGCAAGTGCATGCAGACAATGAGCATAGTTACATCTATATTTTGTTGTGTTTTTGACAGTATACCCCAATGAAAATCATACATTACGAAAAACACAATCAAGTGAACATTCACTTTACATGTAATAAAATATGGCCTCCCCAATATGGGTACTTGTGTCCTTGGATTGTGAGGTTATCCTAACATCTAGCAGATTACCATGTGTGGTCTGATTTTTACTGGCAAGTGCTGGTATTGGGGTATAGTAGCAATTATTAGGTATACACAGGACCTTGTAATAATTTCTCATTACTTTATATGTTGTATTTATACTAGATTATCATAGAATATTGCTGTGAAGTCACTTTCTCTTTTTCTATTTTATTGTAAAAACTCATATTTATTGTATTTATATTTGACAAACTGTTTCTGTTTGGACTTGAGAGATTGTGATTTTACTATTAAAGATGTTCATAACTAATGAATTGGTTGATGTTTATGATAAAGTAAAACTTTAAGATTGATTATAAATGTGCCATTAATTAAATAAAAACTGAAATATATGATAACTTAAGTTTTAGCTGTAATTGTGTAGTGATGTCATTTCTTCCAACTACATTGAAAACCTTGCAAAGACTGGCCCTTACTGGTATTAGAGCAATCCTATTCATAATTTGTCAGTGTACAGGTGTGGTCAGGTGAATGATTCTGGTTAAGTTGATCACTTTGCTGTTATGTTAAAGTCATTAACCTTGTTTTGACATTTTACAAGATCAAATAAATCCCAAGCTGACTCTGTTTTAGTTTCATGTTTTCGTGAGTGCCAGAAAATGATACGTATGATTAAGCAAATATAAACATAGCTCACAAGATTTTGTGTTGTCTTTTCTTTTCCAATTTTTCTATCCCATATTTGCAATAGGATTATGTAGAATGAATAGTCTTAGACTCTAGCTTCATGTTAAATATGAAATATTGCTATTCATAAAGTGATAACATTTTTGAGAATAATCCCAAATTATGAGGGATGTACATACAGTATGTCTATGTTGTATTCAGCTTTGTAGAATATTAGGCCATCCATTCGTTTTCATACCAATTTTTCTTATAATTAAATTACTTCTAACATTTTCACCAATGTATGTAATATTTCATTTCTCTTGACACCATTTTTGAATCAATAATTAAATAATATTTTAACAGACTCATCAATATTGATACTGAATTATGAAATTACACTTCAACTGTATAAATATTTGTAAAAGTGTTATTATAACAGACTGTATTGTAATGTCATGTCATGTAATGGAACACAGCTTAGTACTGAACTGTATTTGTCCAAATATTTTAATATATCCTGAAAAATCTTTCATAATATTAATGAGAGCTTGTATACTGAGAGTCAGCCTAAACGAGCGGTGAACAATCATGTTACATTATTATGTTTATATCACGACCTTTTAGTACTTGGGGCACAGTGATATAAAATGACCAATTTAATAAAGAACGATAGTATCAATGCAGTTGGATATTAGCATGAAAATTTGATAACAGTTCATGATAATTGATGACAGTATGCAGTGTTCAAGTTGATGATATTCTCTTATGTCAAAATCAGTATATATACATCAAGTATACACATTTGTATTTCATTTATACATTTATACTAATAAGAAGGCGAAAAAACCTGTATTTTATTTATTTTTTGCTCAAATGTCATTATGATGTGGACAGATTTATGTACTGATTTCATAACTAAATGAATTTTGGTTTAAAATTACAAACCTAAAGATTAAAATCAACCTGTGTATATTTACTGTGTGTTATTACCAAGTGTAATTTTTATATCCAATGTATTATGCTTCTAGTTCTGATGTTGTTTTGTGCAAATATAATGATGGAATAGTCCTCATTTCTAATAGACGTATCACCACAATTTTCAAGCTTAATTTTTTTTAAATGGTCTTGTGAACTCAGATAAATATGAGACATTTATCAACTGCAAGAAAAACCCAACCATACTAATGATTCAATATGTGCAGGAAATGGTTGCAGACTGACAAATCACTCTAACCTAGAGTTAATTGTGTACTTTGAATGTTAATAGACATTATGTTTTATGGGAGTGTTAGTGTGTTTGTTTGCCACATGTACATGTGTATGTTCATATCTGTATGTGTCTATATGTTTATTCTTTCATTCATTCATTCCTTCATTCTTTCATTCATTTATTCATTCTTTCATTTGTGTGTGTGTGTGTGTGTGTGTGTGTGTGTGCATCAGCATGCTTGACTTGTATGTATGAGGGTTATATGTGTGTGTGTGCTCAGAGAAGTGTGTGTATATGTATGTATGTATGCATATGTGTGTGTTCGGCTTGTGTATCTGTGTATATGTGTTAATAGACAGGCTTGTGTGTTTGTGTACATGTATGTATGTGTATGTATGTGTGTATGTATGTATGTATGTATGTATGTATGTATGTATGTATGTATGTATGTATGTATGTATGTATGTATGTATGTATGTACGTACGTATGTACGTACGTACGTATGTATGTATGTATGTATGTATGTATGTATGTATGTATGTATTTACATATGTATGTATGTATGTATGTATGTATGTATGCATGTATGTATGTATGTATGTATGTATGTATGTATGTATGTATGTATGTATGTATGTATGTATGTATGTATGTATGTACCTGTATGTATGTATGTATGTATGTATGTATGTATGTATGTATGTATGTATGTATGTATGTATGTATGTATGTATGTATGTATGTATGTATGTATGTATGTATGTATGTATGTATGTATGTATGTATGTATGTATGTATGTATGTATGTATGTATGTATGTATGTATGTATGTATGTATGTATGTATGTATGTATGTATATATCATTTGTGTATCAGTCATTCATTGTTTGTAATGTCCCCATCTCTCTGGTCAGGTGACTTTATGAAGTCAGAAATAAACTAAACCAATGAAACTCTCCACTAGAAATACAAATAAATATACAAGTAATTAAGTGTGTCATAGTTAGAGTAGAAATGAGAATCGCAAAACAAAATTGTATACTGTATATTTGTTTGATTGAGAAGTGAGATGAATGACAAGGTCAAAGGTCAACTCATTCAGTCCCATTTTACCTATATGCCATAATCTAATTATCTTATGCAATATTAATATCAGGAAACAAAGCCTCTTTGATTATTACAATAACAAATTAATAACAATAGGGATTAGTTAGACTAATAAATAAATAACTTTAGTTTAAACTAATGACTGAAAAAGAAAGAATATTGACAAAAATATAGATCTATTTTCAACTGTTTGCATATGGGAGATCATGCTACTTGTGTATTCTTGGACTCATTTTAAACAATAAAGTTTGGGTGAAATCAGTAATGCATCAAATATCAAAATAAATTCAAATAAAGTATGTGTGATATAAACATAAAGTGGTGTACATGTACGCATGGAATAGTCACAGAGATAGGCCACATGTGACACTAATCATGTGTAGTCTCCACCCACATTTAGCATTTATCATTAAGTGAATGGCTTTACTGTATACATCGGTCTATCAGTATTCCATAATTGTTATGGGGGATCACAGTCAGTTGTTGGAGACTCAAGCCACAGTCTTTTTATTTTATTTTTGTAAATCTCTTAAAATATTAAATGCCTGTAACTTGATAAATTAAACATAGCATGTTAGGTTGTCAGTTATTGTGTATACTATATGTTCTGTAGTTTTGTCTCCATAGAGTAACAGTTTTGAATCAACTCTATATACAGTAACAATGTCATATCTGCTGGCATTGAGTGTCTCTGTCTGTACATTATATTGGTTATATCTATTCCAAGTTTGGTGCCAATAGACAATAAAAATATGGAATTCAAGGCTTGAAATTACCATAAAGATGACCCTATTTTCTATGTTTCTCATTACTTTTTTATGGTAACTATAGGTTGGTTGGTCAGTCAATTTTTTTTAAAAAGAGTAAAAATACAAATTACCTTCTTCATGTTTCTCTACTTCTCCTTTTCTTCCACTCTATCTTCTTTTTATTGGATTTCTGGTAACAAGCCCTTTCCCAGCTTCTCTACACATTTGGCATATTCTCAGCTCCCCTCCCCCTACTTGAATAATTTCCAACATAAAAGAAATGCTCTGTTCTTGAACAAGTGTCGTCCACAAAATATTACGGGTAGGCGAAAATAACAACATTTTTTTATTTTGATGTCGGAGCTGAAAATTTGGGTCAGTCAGCAAGAAAGTCTGAGAAACAGAGAAAAAAACTAGGGTCACCCTGAATTAAAACTGTAGTGTTATAAAAAGATGGTGGTTTGAAGACAAGATGACAAAATATATAGTCTAGATACTAACGTGGTTTCTAACTAAACCATTGTATAAGAACTAGACTATGTGAGTGGAGGTGTAAATGGTAATGATACTGTATAGGAACTAGACTAGTGAGTGGAGGTGTAAATAGTAACAATACCATATAGGAACTAGACTCCCAAATATAGTGCAAGAACAAACCAAGATAAGTGTGAACAATTAGTTTTAATGTGTCCATCAGTGTATGAATAGAATCATTGAAATTTTAGTGTCTTGATTTAACAGCGAAGGGAAAGGAATGTTAATGTTTTTCAAATTCTTGTTGTCACCTGTTGATTCCAATAAACTTTTGTCAGCATACATAGCCTTTTCATAGAAGAAGGTGATTTCAGCAAATCTGACATATCCTACATCTTTTTGTGTATAAATTAGTCTGGATGACACTATGGTATCGATCATCTCTAACCCTGAGAGAGATCTTATGATTTGATGAAGGATAGCATTAGATGATGTAAATGTTCATTGCATAATAAACATGTGAGTTGAATCATTTGTCAGTGTAATATGTGACTGATCTATGTAAAGGCTTTATTTCAATCCCAGGTTATCTCATTAGTGTTATCTTATCAGTGAAGCCATAGTTCTGGAATGACTATTTTGTTCTTGACCAATTAACTTTTTCCTTATCTCTATCAGACAATGGTTTTTCACACCTAGATTTCAATCCTTATTCAAACTTAAAGTAAAGCTTTAGATGTGCTTCAAACAATGTCCTAGACTTGACAGATATGTCAAAACATTAATTCACACTACATGGTATTTAGTTGGGTACTAAACTTTGCTGGATGCCTTCACTTCACTGATGCTGTGATCCGATGACGTAATTATTTATACACATCAGAGGAATTTACACAACACGAATTGAATAAATAGAAATCTTACACTGAACAAACTCCAAAATTTTGAATTTGTAATGTTTCAGTCAGACAATGTTTGATCATAGCATAGACCTTGGAAGAGCAACATCTATGGTTTGATCATAGACCCCACACCAAGATGGTGAAGGGTCTATGGTTTGATGTTGTATGGGTATAATTTTATGTGATGCAAATAGAAAAGGTTTCTTTAATACCAGGTAGTACCTTTTCCTTATTTTGTTTTTCTGTCTTATTTTTATATCTTGACAGTTGTATGAACTGACCGATGACCCAAAAAGGAAAGAGTTCTTGGATGATTTATTTTCATATATGCAGAAAAGAGGTAGGTTTAAATAACAGCATTTTTATACAGTAGTCGGCAAGTATAATTGCATAAAAGGACAATCACACAGTGTCACACAAGCTCTATAAACAAACTTTGTTCATTTAGGGGAAAGGAGGTGGCAATGCAATTGCTCAACTTCATATTTTACCAAATTTTGAAAACTTTCACACCTTCAATGATAACAGATCTGTATTTACTACTAGGATGTTGATAAATTGATTCAAATTTACTTCTAATGTGATATACATTAATGGGTTTTTGGTTGGTATTTTAATGTATTTACTATCATGTTTTCACATTGTATCCATGTAGTGGTGTGACCGCTACAGATTTCACCATGGTTTACATTATATATAAATGTGTCAAATTGTTGCACCTGTGAATATTCGTTTAGGGGAGGAGGCTTTGGCCTGAATGAACAAAGTTTGTTTATTGAGCATGTGTGGCTTAATTTTGAACCATGATTTTACCCCAGTCAACCCATCGGTATAAGGGACCTGATAGGATTGAGGTTGTAATGTGAATACTTTAATCTTATGTGCTTTCAGAGTCTGTAATGGATTGTATGCTTCCAGGGAGTTGACGGAATTTAAAAGGTCTTGTGCCACTATAGGTCAATCCATGTAAAGAGTAATAGTTATAATCACTTTGAGTACAGAGTGGGAAAGTGGTACATCAAAACTAACATTTTTATTATTGAATCATGCAGCATTCAGTATTTGCCTAGTCTGGATGCCAACGTGATCTCTAACTAAACCCCGTCTAGTCAAAGTCCCTCAATCAGCACAAAAAGTTGTTCATCCAATCAGTGGACGCCAACTGTTACAGTGATGTGAACAGTGTACTATAAGTAGCATCCTGAGCTGACAAATATACCATATTTGGACATTTATGTAACTGACCCAATAAACACTAACTTTATGAGGGATTGTGTTGTTGGTTAGAATTTTGTGATTGATTAACAAAGACATGATGTTAATGACTGTGTGGGTGGCTGTGGATGAATTTTAAATTGCATCTCATGCATCTCAGGACTTCTAGAGTAACGACTTTGACTATACTGTGAGTGGAGGTGTAAATGGTAACAATACTGTATAAGAACTAGACTATCATTTGCCAGGCTTTATATCACCTATTCTGCAAATGGCAAGAACTATAAAAATGTAAGAGAATAGAATAAAATATTTGCAGCTTAGTGAATACAATTAGAAGGATAAAGGTTTGAAATGTAATCCTACAACGTAGCTCTGTGGCCTGTTACTTTGCCTCAAAGGAATGAGACATAAGAAACCAGATTTAATCCTCGTTGTATTTTCACATGGAAAAATTCCTGCTACATTTCGTACATTGTACAATTTTTTCAGCCATTTTCAGATGAAGTTATTGCTTGAATGTTCTTTGGAGTAGCTAGCACAATTCCCACTGTATCTTTAGTCCCTTGAAGGGGGACTATTACAATGGGCTCTGTCTGTCCATTTGTACAGATGTGTTACAACGCCATTGGCGCTATTTTTTTAATTAGTAGTAAGACAAGTGGTATCATGTATTAAATGTCATGATATTCCAGTAGATATTTTAATAAGGTTTTAACAAATATTAATATGGAAAGAAGATAATTAAAGGCTCCTAAACAATTTTGTATTTTTTTATAATCTATGTCAGTTTCTTAAATTTACAAGTTGACATACTCTGAATTTTACCTTGGGGAAATACTGAGTACATAAAACCCTGATTAAATGTTTCTAGAATGTTAATGTTGATACATTGATCATCTTCTGACATTAATATTAACACAGATGATGGTATAATAGACATGTCCTTGATAGCACAGTCTGTTGTATAATAGACATGTCCTTGATAGCACAGTCTGTTGTATAATAGACATGTCCTTGACTTGGCACAATCTGTGTATATGAACTTTTTACTCAAGTGAAAATACTGACATAACATCTTGATTAAACTATTCCAGTATATCATTAATGTTGATGCATGTCATCTATGACATTACAATTGTCTTCTCTCACTGTTAGAACAGTAGACTGCCTGGTATGGATTCCTCTACATTTTTTGATAGACCTGTATGAGTAATTACATCATCGGATCATTCATGTATTGTATCGTCATACCAAGTTTGAGTTCTTCCAATACGCCATTGCAGACGGCAAACGGGAAATTGAGAATACAGCGCCCTCTCTCAAATTGGGGGTATCATCACATCATAGTACCATTTCTTAAGAGCTTTTTCCCTTGGTATTCTGTAGAAGTGTAAATCAGGGATGCTTTTCGCATTACTCAGACATTGAGGAAAGCAGCAGTGCTCTATGATTAACCGAGTAACCTATACCATGTATACCCCCAAGGTACACAAAGACAGGAAGTAGAGCACCACCATGGCAAATTTTAGCAAGGGGAAGGGGATACCTAGTGAGCTTATTCACATTGTTTGATAAAAACTAAATGAAATAAAATATGTTGGTTTCAATCATTTTCCCATATCAGTAGAGTTGGCATTGATCCGAACTTAGGCAGAAGTGATATATGAGACTTGTTAAGTATCTTCAGTTTAAATGCATTACAAGAAGTAGTTGACAATACGAGTTGTAGTATAAAACATTGACTCCTGTGTAGCGTGTGGCTATACTATGAATACTTTCTACAAGAGGGATATTTGTTTGTACACAAAAAACTACAAGTTGTGAAAAAGAGGATGAAGATGAAGGCATTTTATCAGAGCAGCAGTTCTATTATAGCCTAGAATCCAGTTGAGTGACGACTTTGGCACTTTCCTTTCTCCTACCATGCCTGACATTTTGCTAGTGGCCATTAAATGAAATCTAAAAGTAGAATACAATTTCCTGCAGCGATGACTGAATATGGTAATTATGTTTACATCATATAGCTCAGCCCTCTAATAGGGAACTTGCAAAACCCGCCATGTTGAATGTTGCATCATGGGAAATGTGATAATAAATACTAATCAATTAGTATTGTAAACAATGTTGATACATTATTTGTAACCACAAATAATCAATTCATAGTTACCCTGACCATTGTGGGAGGTTTGTTTTATCAGTAGCTCCAGATTAGGTATTACGACAACCACATATAATCCCATAGTCCTTTGCATCTGAGCATGCTCAGTCTGGATTGCAAGTTCCTTATTATGTGGTGATGCTATTTATGTCATCTCACAATTTGAAACCTAATAAGAATTAGCTCCTGATTTCTGGCTGAGGTTTCATATAAGAAAAAGGCCACTAGCGAAATACCAGGTGTGATACAGGAAAGGTGATAGCCAATCCCCACAGAACTATGGGTACTCTGTTGTGATGCACCAAAGAGAGACTAATGATATTTGTTTAATGAAAATCAATTTCTTAAAAAGATAGTAATCAAATAATAATAATACACATGGATTCAAAGAAAAATATTAAAACTGTCAGTATTAATGAATAATTTGGTTATTTTAACATTTATCATTTCTAAGAATTAAAGAATTTAAAAAAAACAAAACCATAGATGTATAAATTTAAAATGTCTCTACCAGTAAACCTGTCTGTAGTCCTTCAAAATACACTCTCTGTTGAGAGAACATGATTGAGAAGATGATGAACCCATTAACCTGTTTAATTTTCTACAGAACAGTGGCTTGTCAATTGATGTCAAGCATTGTCACTGTTTCTACTCATCTGTACCAAATTAATCATGTCTTGCACAATAAGTATATTAAAATCTCATTAAATATGTAGTTTAATAATGCTGTGTCGGTAGACTTTAATACTTGAGTGCAGCATGAGAGCTTTTACTAAACGTAGTAAAAGAAGACTATTAAAGCTTCACCCAATAATTCCCATCAGTACCTTCAAAATGCTTGTAATATGTTAGATATAAGAGTGTTTTATCATGTTGAATAAACATTAAAACACTTAACAAAAGACACTCATGCTACGCAGGGCCCAGAAGACAACAACAACAACAACAACAACAACAACAACAACAACAACATCATCATAATATTTGAGCCTTGTGTCATGAAATGTACTGACTTGAGATGTTTGCTTCTTGTCAGCAAGCCATTTTTAGCATGATGAATCTGATGTTCAGTAGTGCTATTAGATGCATGGTGAAATGTGTATGTATGTATGGGTGTGTGCGTGCGTGCATGTATGCATGTGTATAAATGAATTAAGCCAAAAACTACCAGACCGATTGCCTTGGTATTTGGTTGGGGACATTACTTAGGGTATGTAGATGGGAAATTGTTCAAATGAAAATGATCATATCATATCACAGATGAATGTTTTGGGGTTAGATTTAGTGTGAATGTTTCTTTGGGTATGTAAACGAAGAATCATTTAGAACATTATGATCCCATTAGTGATATGCAAATTTGACTTTTTGGCTGTAAAGTGTGAAGTCAAAAACTGCCAAGCAGATTTGTTGGAAATTTGGTTGGGATGTTTCTGGGTATGTTTAAGTGTAGAATTACTCAAAACATGATAAATTTTGATCAAAAAGTCTCTCTCAAACACTACTGGGGAGGGCTGAAGTTTGGAGGGTATTTCTGGAGATTGTTGTACAAGACATACAACTTGTCTTTTTAACTGACAGTGACAGACATGTTGTCCTTGTAATTTATTGACTATTAATTTCCAAGTTGTTGAGATCACAAATTATGAAGCTAACCCCAATGTCTGTAACTAGCTTGTATATGACATTATTATACTTTAAGTGAGAAAGGTTACATACACAGATGGGAAACTACACTATCAACTAACATAAACATTTTGATGGTGTCTGATATAAAAGAATGGATCAAAAGCACAGAGGACATAAATATGAAATGATATGTTGAGGGTCAAACAGTTTTGAGGGTGTCAAGTTTAATTTTAATACTTCCTTACTTCCTCATGTTGGTGTAAATTTTCAATGTACAGAACAATAATGATAGTAAACATATGGTATTTGATAGCTTGAAATATGACACTCAAATTATTGTAAAACAGTTTCTAAACAAACAGTACATTTTAATCATAAAATTGAACCAAGGTGAATGAATTGTCACTCACTTAAGGGGGATTTTGGGATGCAATAAATTGTCACTCACTTAAGGAGCTTTGATATGCTATCTATCCAGTATTCATCAGTCATAATACTAGTTTCTCTGCATACTAACTGTTTTCAGATCATATACTTGCTTAGATTTTCCTTTTACTTAATACAACCTGATAACACAGTTATTTTGGTGAAAGGAAATGTTTCTAACACTAACACAGTCTGTTAGAGTGCATACTACACCTGCACCGCCTGCAGTGACACAATAAAACAAGCAGTACCATCAAAAGCAAGTCTTTGATAAATTTAGTCATGATTTATGGTATGAAAGCTTTTGATATAAATATTCCTATCAACTCACTAAAACACACGGGTACCTTGTTATACATTTTATGAAATGCTCAATTCATATTTCAAAATAATATCGCAGACTGTCAAAGAAGAGGTCAGCACTGCTCATAAAAATACTATTGAATTCTGAAAACAGTGAATATATCTTTTTAAATTGCTAACTGCTGAGAGATTTTCCTTGACTTTAAAAATATTCATTGTCATTATGGAGGGAAACTTCTTTACATAGTAATAGTATATATATTTCTATTGTAGCAGCGTCCACTTTCAGTTTAATATATTTCTCATTGTTGATTGGGTCATGACAACAAATAAATATCCCAAGACCAGAATAGAGTAAAGGACGCAGTGTGTTTAACCAAGTATTATGTAAAATTTAGAATTCAATTTTACTAGTAATGAAATTTTTACTTACATAGTCAACAAATTTCTTAGAAGCAAATCACAAATTCATCCAAAATCTTTCTCGCAAAGAATTTAATGTTGTAAACAGCAAACACTTCTATTTAAATTGTGTGATGTTTTCAGACTCGTGTATTAAGACAGGGGTTACATAGTTATACAGAAACCAAAAGTGACATGCCTGGATTTGAAGTCCTTAATATTGACCTGAACTAGCTAGACAAAATTTGTTTGTCAGCTGTGACAATATATTTCAAATATTATAGTTGGTATATGTTCACAAATTAACTGATGTTTGCATTTTGTTCACATTTTACTACATTCATGATCATAAATTACAATGTAGTCAATCTGCTATGACCAACCTACCATGACCATTTCGATACCCACACCCACCAAAAAAACCCCTAGTTTTCCACCCACACACCTGGATATCTACACCCACTAGATCCCCCTTTCCACCCTTACACCCAACTGCACCCAAGACACCCACCAAAAACCCTAGTTTTCCACCCACACACCAGGATATCTACACCCACCAGATCTCCCTTTCCACCCATACACCCAACTGCACCCAAGACACCCACCAAAACCCCTAGTTTTCCACCCACACACCTGGATATCTACACCCACCAGATCCCCCTTTCCACCCTTACACCCAACTGCACCCAAGACACCCACCAAAACCCCTAGTTTTCCACCCACACACCTGGATATCTACACCCACCAGATCCCCCTTTCCACCCATACACCCAACTGCACCCAAGACACCCACCAAAAACCCTAGTTTTCCACCCACACACCTGGATATCTACACCCACCAGATCCCCCTTTCCACCCATACACCCAACTGCACCCAAGACACCCACCAAAACCCCTAGTTTTCCACCCACACACCTGGATATCTACACCCACCAGATCCCCCTTTCCACCCTTACACCCAACTGCACCCAAGACACCCACCAAAACCCCTAGTTTTCCACCCACACACCTGGATATCTACACCCACCAGATCCCCCTTTCCACCCTTACACCCAACTGCACCCAAGACACCCACCAAAACCCCTAGTTTTCCACCCACACACCTGGATATCTACACCCACCAGATCCCCCTTTCCACCCATACACCCAACTGCACCCAAGACACCCACCAAAAACCCTAGTTTTCCACCCACACACCTGGATATCTACACCCACCAGATCCCCCTTTCCACCCATACACCCAACTGCACCCAAGACACCCACCAAAACCCCTAGTTTTCCACCCACACACCTGGATATCTACACCCACCAGATCCCCCTTTCCACCCATACACCCAACTGCACCCAAGATATGCCCCCTTCCACCCACACAGCCAGAAATCCATACTTGCCAAGAATACCCTCTCCACCCATACACTCAGATATCCATATCTATTGAGGGTCTGCTTTTCTCCTGCACTCCTAGATACCCAATAAAAACACCCTCTCCACCCAGATACCCATACTCACTTGGACGCCTTCTCGCACACACATCAAATCCATGCCTCTGTCGAACCCCCTACACACACACACACACACACACACACACACACACATACACACACACACAACACACACCCAATACTCGCTAAAATACCTACACATACCCAATGTCTTATTTCAATTTTTCACCAGTGAACAAGATAATACACAGTTGTGTACATGAAAAGCCAATGTCAATAACTAAGTAACCATTACTCCTAGTTCCTAGCCTCACCACTAAACCTCACATATCACCACCACCACAAGTAGCACTATCACCACCACATACATCAACAGTACATCTTAAACTCCTGTCACCACCAAGTGTTACACTTACCAGTCATCACACACCTGTCATCACCACCACCACCACCACCACCACCACCACCACCACTATCACCACCACACATCCACATTAGACAACCTGAGAAGCACATTGACATATTCCCGGGTGTATCAACCTCTAGTGAAAGCACACAGGACTTTCCTACAATTTCATGAACACAACAAAGCTTTCAAATTATCAATTGTCATCTTGGTACATATAATCATCATACCTGTCCTTGCTGTAATCAGAAAATTCAAACCAATTAATTTCAAATGTTGACATGGAAAATAAATAGCATTCATCTCACTATCTTCCATTGTTGAAATATTGATTAGAAAAGAATTTTACTATTTTCTTCAATTGAAGATATCTATCCATATTTATTAATTTCATTCTATTTATCATTTGAGTTCCTTGCTAACCAATTGTTGCAATGTGGCCATAAATATGTATGTATTAATATCATCCATAAAATGTAGAGGATACTAATTAATTTACTTAATTGATTTCTGATGAAGTTATTCAACGACTTTGTAATAACCTTCAGTTAAAGCAGCTTTTTCACATGATATTAATTAGTCCTCCACAGTAATTTCAATTTGAAGGCTAATTTGGTTTAATGGCCATCATCTATACAAATTGATACATTCACATTCAGATTCAAATCTCTTGAGAAAATTCTTGGATATGTAATTTATTATAATATGGTGCATTCAGAAAGTGTGTCGTCTATTAAAGTAAAGTCTATTTGATCTAACAGTGACACACTGATGTAACTTCTTGTAACTGAAGTTTGGTAATTTCATATCATTTTCTGTGAGAGGACTCACAAGAAAACCCAGTTTCCATCATTTTTTGATCCACAACAGAAAAAAAAATTGTGGTCAGGAAACTATTAAAGCCATAGTAGTTGTAACTGTTTGTTCTTTGTCAATATTTTTTTGCTTGTTGAAGAATTTACCAAACTACTGAAAACAGTTCAATTCTTCTTCTACTCTGTATAAGTCATTGATGGTGTGTGTACATTGCAGTATATACAGTCATGAGTACTACCCTATGACTTGTTTGTCAACAAATTGTAAATTATGGGATATTGGTAGGATGTACAAAAAAAATCTTTTATAATATGTGATCATGCAAGGTACAGTGCCTACAACAGCATACGTAAAAAAAAAAATCATGTGGAAAATATTGTTTCATTTACAGCTATTACAGTAAAGAGTGCTTTAATTAAATTTCTCCAAATTATAAAATTTCTTCCAGTATATCTTTTTTAATTAGGAAAAAATTGCATTTCAGAGTAACGTTATAGTCGTATGAACACTCCTATAAAGTGTTGAAGGTCAGTAAGGTGTGAGATAGGAAATGATTCATACCTACCACTGAGATTAAGAAGTATTTTAACAGTATACTTGTTGAAATAAAAGATAGAACTAGCAGGTTGTTGATTTAGTTCAATAAACCTTTTTCTCCCTGCCCATGTAATGTGACACTATAATGACAAAGCAAGGCCAAATCAAGAAATTTGTATTATTCTGATTACCCAACCCTAACTAGTTTTTCTTTGCTGACCCTAAACTAGTATCTGTATGTGTGAAAGTCAGAATTTAAAAAAGAGACACAATTAATAGATGCAATGACCTATCCCCACTGTATTTTAAAATTAAATTCTGATTCTGGCAGTTTTTTGTGACGTGAGGTAAGGAATTTGAAACACATAATTTTCATTGGGCATAATGACAAAATAATTGTACCTACAATGTTGTTCTCCTCAAAATTATATGCAATACAAAAAAGGCAGTGCATTATTTTATTTAGGAAGCCAAGTTGACATGTAGTAAATGATAAAGTCACTGCAGCTGATTGGATTTTTACACAATTTGTGCATGAAAAAAGTTAACAACTAGTGTTGAATTGTACAGTTTTACTTGTCAAGTAGGAAAAACAACAAAGAAATAGAAATGTGTCACTGGAAAGAAAACTGTAAAAGGAGCTGTAGTATCAACACTAGTCTGGATTCCAACTGTTGTCTACTCTAACCACATGGTTGGAATCCACACTATATCAACACAACACATCCTTTTTTTTCCATCCTTTGTACTTAAAATTCATATTGAAACTGTCATGTCCCCCCTCCCCTTGGGTTTGTTCCATTAGGACTACTTTGTGTGAATGGATTCAACTTTTGCCCATTGAACCAATGGAAATGTGACAACTATTAAATTAATATAGTGAATCATTCTCGTTATCCAAGTCACATAATACAGTTGATAATAATTAGAATCCCAGTGGACCAAGATATTGTCTCTTGAGTCTTCATTTAACAAGAAATGATGACATTAGGGTAATGAATTATGTGTCAATTTATTGTTCCTTAGGAAGATTGCCAATCAAGAGATTAATCACTCGGTTAACATAAAGTCCTTTTTATTATTGTACTGTGTTAAATGTCAAATGTTTTCTTCAAGTTAATTATGCATCAGATGACAAATTGTGTCCTTCAGTTAAATATCATTATTTTCTCCCTTTCTACCAGCCAGTACACACCCCAGGCAAAAAGTATACTGTAAATATCTGTACTGTATTTGTAATTATCCAAGTATACTGTAAATATCTGTACTGTGTTTGTAATTATCCAAGTATACTGTAAATATCTGTACTGTATTTGTAATTATCCAAGTATACTGTAAATATCTGTACTGTATTTGTAATTATCCAAGTATACTGTAAATATCTGTACTGTATTTGTAATTATCCAAGTATACTGTAAATATCTGTACTGTATTTGTAATTATCCAAGTATACTGTAAATATCTGTACTGTATTTGTAATTATCCAAGTATACTGTAAATATCTGTACTGTGTTTGTAATTATCCAAGTATACTGTAAATATCTGTACTGTATTGTAATTATCCAAGTATACTGTAAATATCTGTACTGTAGTTGTAATTATCCAAGTATACTGTAATTATCTATACTGTGTTTGTAATTATCCAAGTATACTGTAAATATCTGTACTGTAGTTGTAACTATCCAAGTATACTGTAAATATCTGTACTGTGTTTGTAATTATCCAAGTATACTGTAAATATCTGTACTGTATTTGTAATTATCCAAGTATACTGTAAATATCTGTACTGTAGTTGTAATTATCCAAGTATACTGTAAATATCTGTACTGTATTTGTAATTATCCAAGTATACTGTAAATATCTGTACTGTGTTTGTAATTATCCAAGTATACTGTAAATATCTGTACTGTATTCGTAATTATCCAAGTATACTGTAAATATCTGTACTGTGTTTGTAATTATCCAAGTATACTGTAAATATCTGTACTGTATCTGTAATTATCCATGTACATTAATGAGTACTAGCTTCACTAATCTGTTGGTTTATCAAGCCTTGATAAAATTGTTTTATAAATTAAAAATCCAAAATAAATATACAATCCTCATCCATTTGGCCACTTAAATACCAAGTTATACATAATGTTTAGATATTTGAAAGTGGGTTTAATAGTGATATAGTAATTAGTATAGTGGTTCTAGTGATCACATGGCTTGCCAAATTTTGTCTTGATAACTATGCAAGCATCTAAAAACCACCATTAGAAGTTATGATTTTGAGCTGAGGCATACTTTTTGAGTAGTATGGCCTTAGACCTACTTAAGATGTAGGTTGTAGCTTTCTGTGGACAGAACAGAAAGTGTACATGAGTCACAAAATGTACATTCTGTAGTTTAATGAAAAGACTTGATGGAAAGAGTCATAAAACAAGTTGAACTGGACCAACAAATCATCTCACCCACATAGATTTTAATACCCATGCACTGATCAAGTTACTTCTAATGCTTACTACAAATTTGATGTGGCTGTATCGGAAGTTGTCTAAATAGAGACACATATGTGTCTCCTAATTTTAAGGATTCAATTCTGTTCATAGAATGAATAACAAAATTAAAACTTTCTTGCTATGGGCAAACATTCATAGACGTGATTTCCATGCAGATGAGTGTATGAATGGCACTCAGTGTGCTACTCTTTGTGTAGGGAGTGTGACCCAGTAGTTAAAAAACCAAGTATTCATTGATGAAGTACATGGGGCTTCCGATTCTTGCACCCTGTGGACTTTTGTATTGAAGATGTATTCTATTGTGCAGTAAGACAAATTGAACAAGCCAGCTATGGAACTGTCATAATTGTAGAGACGTGAAAGACAATTGAGTATTGAATAGCTGGTACAAGCTGTAAGCTTCTTTTCTTTTAATCTATCTCTAGTCCTATACAATGTATAAGCCAATGACCGCTTTGAATACAAGTATTGAATTACAACAGATCAAACATCGTGCTAATTTAATTCGTAATCGGGTCTTTGTCCACCATGTATTCGACTAAATTCGCCAAGTTATAGAAAACTGAGATGCAGTGGTAAACAGATGGGCAGTGTTTCTCTAATGATGGGGTTGATGTTTTTACCTACAATGTCAAGCATATAAATGTACCACCTTACTTTTATTGAAATATGTACAGAATTGGATCAGGTATATTATACATAGATCTCTCGGTTTGATCAAGTAAACATAGCTTCTCATACTGCATGTATCACCTTACTTTCATTGACCTTGTGTGCAATTTGATCAAATATAGTGTGTGTATGTATGCTGAGTCCTTCTCCAAACAACACATACATATCAAGTCTCTCCCATTACACCAAAAGAATTGAAACGGCAGCGCAATGGTCATGTGATGTGAAATTGACCAGGTATGAATAGAATGAGTCTCAGTCCATGTAATCCACATTGTTCATTTAGGTTACAATGTGAGTTGAAATAATAGAACCTTGTCATCCTTATGTGAATGTACTTAGTAGTATCAATTTTTAATCAGGATTTGTAGTCTGATGTCCTGCCATTGTTATATTGATTACTACCTTGGGATAGAGAAGAATGTAATTCCCTATGTCTGATTCTATCTAATGTCAATAGTCCACCATACTTGACCAAAACATAACTTTTTTTTTACGCACACACAATATCATGTTGCTACTAT
The DNA here is from genome assembly GCF_964340395.1 of Glandiceps talaboti. Classification (NCBI taxonomy): domain Eukaryota; kingdom Metazoa; phylum Hemichordata; class Enteropneusta; family Spengelidae; genus Glandiceps; species Glandiceps talaboti. The sequence goes on along the minus strand of NC_135560.1, from coordinate 19,701,624 downwards.
AGAAAGTTGTAATAAAAGTTTTATGTTATGACTTTTAATTGATGTAGTTTGATATTTCCTTTCTAGAGTTACAATTTTATGTCATCAAGGATGTCCTCATTATTAATTGAAAGTTGCATGTAATAACCCTGTTTTTATGTGCCACAGGGCTTTTTTGCATCTTGTGTTGTTTTCTATAATGAGAGATGCTGATACTATCAGCCTACCATTTCACTGTCATTTAATTCACTTAGTCTGGTAAACCATCAAATACTTTTATTTGTTTGTACTTAGATAAATTCTAAATATTGATTTATATATACCACCCACCAATCCATCCACATTTCTTATTAATCAGTCTGTGTATAATACTACCACATTTCTTATTAATCAGTTTGTGCACAAGACTGCCCTGATCATATCATAATTCATAATTCTTAGTCGTATGCCCTCTAATGATAGTCAAATTTTTGTTGTTTTAGGTCAGTATGATAGAAACTGGCATTTCTTGTGAGTCACCACATAGTAAGAGATAGGGGAACACAAAATTTTGGTGTGTCACTAGAAATTGTGTGCATCAGTGGCGCGTCAAATTGGCTTAGCGGGCACAGTGAGCAATCATAATGCTTAAAAAAGACTCAAGGTTTTACCATTATTTCTTACTGTACCATATTTTTACTGCCTTTGATGAATTGGAAAGCTTAAAATTTAAGTTATTTTTGTCACTAAAATATTGTCTGGCTGAAAAAGGGTAAAAAAAGCAGTGGGCACGTCACCAAGAATAAATACATACATCCATTACCAGCAGAAGTATCAAAGTATTGTTTTGCTGTATAGCATGACTTTTCATGGCTGACTTCACTTGGTTTTCACACAAAAAATGTAAACGTTACTCTGTTTGTCTATTTATATCTAGTGTGGAGTTTTGTTGTATGTATTTATTTATTTATTTGTTGGTTGATTTTATGACCGAAGTTATAGACTTCATTTATAATAAACAAAGCTTGCAGGGCTTTGTGTTCATCAATAAAATATAAACATCGGTACAATGTACATGCTTGATGGGGTTAACAATGCTCTGAAAAAAGGTAACTTTATTAATCAATAGCTCATCCTTTTCCTCATAGAAGCTTGGCTTTTTTGATGTTTATTACTTCTGCTGGTGTGACGTTTTCTTTTTCAGTAAAAATAAAATCTAGTGACAATAAATACCTTTTACTAAACTGTCTATCCATCTCTTCTCAAACCATCAAAACAAACCAAGTAGAAAAGGTAGTGGTTTTTCAGAAACAGAATATATCCCTCTTTAGACCAACATGATATAAATCTTGTCTTATCAGTAAATCCATAACCATATTAGACAGGATTGTTCTTTTGTTGTAGATAAATATTTTCTTTATCAGACAACTAAATTTCCACACCTAAATTTTTATCCTAATCTAAACTGAGCATTTTTATAGCAATATAACATATAATAGTATTTTAAGTGAAAATTTATATCAGAAATTTCATTTAAATAATTTGATGGTGGAACTGTAAATATTATTAAATCTTTAAACTGTAGTTTTCTAGAGGTAGTAAATAGGGAAACCTATCGTCATCCATAGTAAATAGGGAAACCTATCGTCATCCATAGTAAATAGGGAAACCTATCGTCATCCGTAGTAAATAGGGAAACCCATCGTCATCCATAGTAAATAGGGAAACCTATTGTCATCCGGAGTAAATAGGGAAACCTATTGTCATCCCCTTTGTATTATTATAATATAGCAGGGTTTCCCACTAAATTAATGGTATGCAAATCTATTCAGGTTTTTCTCTTCTCTGTTACCAAGGTTACAACATTTTGTTCATGTTGCAATTTTATTTGTAAATTGTAATTATTCAGGACTATTTTGTAAATAAAGACTCAGTTGCTTACAAAAGTGAAGAAAAATATATATATATCTGTAAACATTTAGTCTTTTACTAATCAAAATCTCAGATATATGTGAATGCTTTGAATTGTCTTTGTGCAATAATTTGTAATTTACATAATTTAATTTACCAAAATGATGATTGTTTTGAGAAAATTATTCCACTTTATTTCCTTCACTTTCCAAAGAAGAACTTGTGAGGGCGCTCAACACTCCTGTTCTTTGCTTCCTGTCTGTATTTCAACTCCATCCATTGAATACAAATATTAAAAGTCATAATTTATGTAAGAACTTTGTGTTGTAAAAATAATGATTATTGTTTTTGTTTGTACATACACAGGTACTCCTGTCAACAGAATTCCCATCATGGCCAAACAGACATTAGATTTGTATGAGTTATTCAAGTTAGTTGTGTCCAAGGGAGGCCTTGTAGAAGTTATCAACAAGAAATTATGGCGTGAAATTACCAAAGGTTTGAATCTACCGTCTTCCATAACCAGTGCTGCATTCACACTCAGGACCCAGTAAGTACTACTGTGCTGTACACATCTTTTCAAGTTTGCTTTGTAACAGGCCTTTCCCTAAACAACAACAACAACAACAACAACATTAACATTAGCAGCAACAAATTAGAAAACAAAAATCATATATCTTTCTTGTTTATTCAGTTCATGTTGAACATGTTCTTTCTGTGTATGATACTACCAAACTAGAGAGACTATAGAGTTTCAATTTGGTGAAACAAAATATTTTTTACATCTCACGCAACATTTTCTGTTACAGATTTCACAAACAAATTATAGGCAATAATAGTGTGCATGCACCTGAAATGTTACATTTTATCGTAATATAAAAATAAATAAACAGTTTTGTGTTTGAATCTTCCATATTTCATGAGATACAAGATTGACCCTGACCATGCCAATAATGTTTGATTAAAGTTTCCGTCTGTATAAAGTAAGAAGGACATTGTGCATTTAGACCTTACTGAATAATGCAGGTTTTTGCTGTATACTCTGGTTTTCTCCTGCTGTAGAACACCAGGGTGCTGGAAAGTGGCAACCATGATACATTTTTACATTATTCATATTTACAAAGATAATCATTAAAAATTATAAATCTGATATATTTTATGTGAGAATGAATGTTCATTAACTCCGGGTTCCTACCTACTAATGAAATTTCTACTCACAAAGTCAAGACATTTCTTAGAAATGAATCCCAAATTTTCGTTGACATGTCAACATTGTCAGGGTGTACTACAATGGGCTATTGTCATGATTCTCAGAAGAGACACCATGAAATAAGCTGGAAAGATACAGCTGAGATCTCAATGCCAGCATCCTGGCTGGTTTAATCAGTATGTTATATTGATGATATGGGGAAAGTTGTTCCTTTAATGTACCAATCTGTGTTTCGTTTTGCCAACTTGATTCTGACATTTATTTCCATCTCTTGACACTAGATACATGAAGTACCTTTATCCATTTGAATGTGACAAACTGAAGCTAAGTTCCCCAATGGAGTTACAGGCAGCAATAGATGGCAATCGTCGTGAAGGTCGTCGTCCTAGCTACTCATCCAGTGCGTACTTACAATCCCCCGGATCACCCCCACCATCCATGGTGCCACAGCCAATGAGAATCCCAAATAACACAGGAAATAATGGATCTCTTAGTATGTCATCAGGTAGGATATTGATCAAAGACTTTTAAGGCCCGTCTTTGGGAACAAACATGGGCGGGGGGGGGGGGGGGGGGGGATTTTTTTTTATCTTAGCTGTATTTCATTATTTTAAAGCTATGGGGTGCAAGAATTTTCACCAGCCCTGCATCATGCAACTTCTTTGAAACAGAGTTACCAAAATTGTCAAATCTGGTTTACAAGAAGCCTTGTGTACATATGGGTGAGGCATTCTGGGAAATTAAGAAAGTGAGGAGCTCAGTCTCTTTAGACAATAGTTTCAGTATTGTTTTAGAAAGGGTTAATGAGATTAGGAACTCCTAACTTGGTTTGCTTCCCAGACCTCACCCAAGTGAGAGAAGTAAAAGTTTTATTCTCTGTAATTTCATTGTTATTTCATGTACAGGTGATGATGACAGTCCACCATCCACTCCAACACACCGAAGTCTACATAACAGTCAAATGTTCCCTTCAGATATTGACGGACCACCACCTCCTAAACGACAAATGCTCAGCGAAGAACAAATCCGACAAATACAACAACTACAAAGTAGAGAGATGCCACAGTCTGCACATATCAAAATGACCAGCACTAGAGGTGAGTTTACAATAGGAAAGAACTTATCTGTAGACCAAGGTGATCAGAACAGTAGAAACATGCTGCCACTGAGGGCGCTCTATATATCAGGATCATGAAAAGATGGAAAGACTCCAACCTTATTTTTATTTTCAGTGTCAGTTCGTAAATAAGACAAAATGATTTCCTGAACAATACAACTCATGAACACTATGTTATATGCAACTGACTATGTTTGATGTCGTTGTTTGACTTTACAGATAGTGGGATGCCAATGTTGGAACTACGAGGTGATAATTCTCTAATAGTTAGCATAGAATTGAATGGCGTTCTCTACCAAGGTATTCTGTATGCCCGTGGTACACCTGGACATCCATTACATCCTGGACAGCCCATGGTCAACAGACCATCTCCACTTTAAAAAACACCCATAATATGCATTGTAGTGATATCATTAACTTCCAACTGCAGTTTCTTCAGAGGCTGTCCTTTCTTTTGAATTCTTTTGTTGATGTAAAGTATACTTTTATATAAAGTGATGTATTTTGTTTCAAGCATATCTGAAAGCAGTTATACTTTCTTTGCATTCATTATGAGTTTCATCATGTGTATGCATGCTGAATTTACTTAAACTTGACTCAATGAGTCAAAAAATTGCACCTATGGTGGACACGTCACAGGGCTGAACAGTGATGTCATCATTCAAGATGGCTGCACCACGGGACTGAACAGTGATCTCATTCAAGATGGCTGTTCTACAGGACTGACAGTGGTGTCATTCAGGATTTCTACACCACAGAAATGAACAGTGATGTCATCATTCAAGATGGCTCAACTACAGGATTGACAGTGATGTCATCATTCAAGATGGCTGCACCAAAGCACTGAGAAATTCTGCCGTCATGCAAGATGGTGAAAAAGTACAGCTGGTTCAACCCAAAACTGTCCAACTATGCCTTGGGTAATAAATTGCATTATTTTGAGAGTATAATCATGTATATGCTGAAAATTACCCAAATTTTACTTCAACGCTGTCTACATAGACAATCAAAGTATTTTGTAGAATTAGGAAATTAAAAAAGTCAACTTATCTGTTATATGATTACTTAAACTATGAGATGAAAATAGATATATTAATCGCCTTTTTTTCCTGAAATGTCAAATAATGATTGCTATATGATATGGACATTCAGAATGGTTTTCACTCACCTTGATGTAACATCATTGAACAGTTTGCTTGACTCATTCTGATTTGCTGAGAAATGAAAAGATATAATAGACATTCTATTTTCAACCAATAGAATAGAATGTTTCATATGGACATACTGTGAATCTTTGGTTCACATTTCTACATGTAAATGAATCTCACCAGATATACACCATAGAATTTAGAAAGCAGTGTTTTGACTTGCTAGCTATATAAATATAGAGTGAGATTTATAGTTTTCTGAGTCATTTAAAAACTGACACAGGACAGTTTTTCTGCTGACAACATTCTCAAACCAACAGTGTTTGAACCATAGCTATTTTACAATCAAACCAACAGTTTCTAAACCATAGCTATTTTACAATCAAACCGACAGTTTCTAAACCATAGCTATTTTACAATCAAACCAACAGTTTCTAAACCATAGCTATTTTACAATCAAACCAACAATTTCTAAACCATAGCCCTTTTACATTCACACCAACAGTTTCTAAACCATAGCTATTTTACAATCAAACCAACAGTTTCTAAACCATAGCTATTTTACAATCAAACCCAACAGTTTCTCAGTGAACAACATCGTAGATGGTTTACAAAGTATTAGACAGTGGATGACGTAACAAATATAGTGATGATAGATTTTGAAATGAGTTTTAAATATAGTTCCCTGGAACACTTAAAAAACAGTTTATACCTACAAGTTTACCCAGGGTTATCAAGGCAGACCTTACCCACTTTTCATAAATTTCTGGGTGAAGTCTCTCAGTTACATTATTAAATTGAGTTTATTTTCAAGTATTACGCATGTCTACCTTGCAGGTGACAATCACTTGTAGAGAGTGAGAGTTAGTATATATTTATAGATATAACAAAAAAAACCAAACATTTGACTAATCAATTTCTGTTATTCTATAGGAGTAGCTTATTTGGTATAACATTATCAAGATATTATATTGGTATCGGTGAGATGGGCAAATTTATCTACTCTTCAGCAGTATTATTTTGATTTGACCTTTGACCCAAGAATGAACTTTGAACTAAGACTACTGACATGGGTTTTGTGTCTGGAGTGGGAACACTGTAATAATAATGTATAGCATATTCCTGTCAGACTATCAACTTTTAACTTTGACCTTTGACCTTTGGTATGTATATTTGGGAAGGATAAATAGATATTCTGGAATTTAAACAGAGAAAAGAAAGAAAAAGCATGTTTTTTTTTCTTATAAAATGAAGTATTTACCTGTATTTTCCAATGCAGCTTAATGTATTCACCACTGCCATATAGTGATATTACAGTAGAAACATATCTTTAGACAAATCAGCTACCTCTATCTTGTAGACTCAATCAACTAACGTGCCTTCATAGCAAAGATGTGTATTTTCTGTCTGTTTGTTTGTTTGTCTGTTTTTTTGAGAATTGTTCATTTTTTCACGCTGTTCTAAGGTGTGTGGCTATATTCCCTTCCACAATGTGTTCAGTGCCTTGTATAGACAGTAACAAAGCTAGTATGAATGAAGTGAATTTCTGTAGAATGAAACACCGTAAAGGTTGAATATCATAGCAAATACCATCCATACATTGGCAAACAGACTCTTTTCTTTCCTGTTGTATGTGTGTTTGTTTGTTTGTTTGTTTGTTTGTTTGTTTGTTTGTAACATTTGTCATCATTACTCTGTACAGAGACATGTTGTAAGACTTATTGCCATGGTAACCACCATTTGAATAAGTACAAATGGAATCAACATAATTCAAGGATTTCAGTCTCTAATTTCTATTTTTAGATGTTGAACATACTGTAGTATAAATAACCCTGATTGATATGTAGATATTGTAATTTCAAGCTTCGTTGTCAGATGCAGTTATTGTGTGAATTAGTTCGATGAAACTGTCAAGAGAATTACTTGTGAAGGTACGCCCAACATTTTGTTGCTATCATGGTGGATAAAACCTCCCTTAGTGTATTCATTCAGATCATGCACTCTGTTATTCCAACCAAAATTCTCAAAAAATAGACAAATTGTTGAATCCTACAATTACAATCAATCACATGATTATCATGTGACAATCATGTGATGTAATTTGTCATCAACTGACAATCATGATACATTAGAATATTAACTCCTGTCAAGTTTTAGAAAATTAACTAAGTTACCATGATGGTAATAAACGACCAGGAATGACAGGTTATAGTTAAGTGTACTATAAAGCCGCCTCTATGCCTAATACCCTCATTGTTGACTCGCTAATACAGACACAAACAAAAACTGTTATTGTGCCCTGTAGTAGATTACATACATAAATGGGGGATAGGGGTCTATTGTACAATGGCGATGTCGATATAATCGACTTGTAATCAAGATTACGTAGACATTAATAGTTACTGAAAATTAAAATTGAGAGTGGAAATGTACACATACAAGATACTGTGTGGGTCTTCGTACATACTGAAGCATTTTGCTGTCAGTGAAATCATATCAATATTCATTGATAAATTACATGTACTATCAACATGTCACAAACATGCTTTGTTTATGTCTTAGCTTGTCAAAAAAGTGATCTCACCAGAATATTGTAGTATTTCATCTGTAACTTTCAACAAAGTTACTAGTTACTATGGAAAGTTCTACATTGCCGTAACGGTAACTCAAAGATGGGTAGTTGTTGACTAAGTACATTAAATCAAGATAAAACAGTGGAATACTATGGTCAAGTGCCATTAAAGAATTTGTCCTGGTAAGGAACAACCCCGTCAATATTTGTATTCAAGCATTGAATTTCACATTCCATGATGACAAAGTATATCATGTTGTGCATAACTAAAAACTGTGAATTTTTATCTTTGGTGCTGTGAAGGAAGCACTTGACTAGGTTTTTGTGTGTCATACTTATCGTAATAGTACTGTATTGAATGTCAACAATAACAGCCTTACAGAATGTGGTATACTATACTATTGCCATTTTGTGTCTGACTTTTATCCATTCCTGTCACTCGCTAAGCATTTTGTTGTGCTTCAATTTTTGTAATTTGGTGACTACCATGAGAGAAAGCCCTCTGCAAATTCTTTGTTGTACTGCAGTGCAGAATTAGAAACTTGTCACCCGACAACATTGTATACACACACACACACACACACACACACACACACACACACACACACACACACACACACACACATACACATACATACATACATACATACATACATACATACATACAAACAAACAGACAATTGTACACACAAATGTCTTTCTCTATATGCCTTAATAATGCAAACTACTTCATGAGAGGCTGATTTTTATATGCTATATTTTTGTTTGACATGATAATCAATATTCAAGAAAACTAGAATCTTCATATTTTTTAAAAGTCATCTCTGTGAGCTTAGAAGTTACACTTTGTCATGAAGTCATGGCATGATTACAATATGCAGTTGAAGTCAGCTGATTGTCACATGACTATGATGTTGCCTGTGATGTCCCACTGTTGTAGTCAGCTGATTATCACATGATTAAATATGCAGTTGAAGTCAGCTGATAATCACATGACAAGGATAGACATTGTTGTATTTTGGAACCTTGCAATAAGAACAGTCATGATGTCATAGTTGTAGGCTCTCTATTGTAGGTTGTCAGAAAATAAATTGAATCAAATTTTTGAAAGTGGTCTCTTTCTGATAGTGGTATATTTCTTAACTTGTTGTAACTTGTTGATGATGTCACTTTTCTTATTGCTACACAAGGTTCAAGCCCTATAGTCATAAATTGCCTAAATGTTTGGATTCTGACAAAGTGTAACTTCATGGATTCAGAGGTAACTTCTATTATTGAATTGTCTGTTTTTGTATGTCAGATTATTTTTTACATGTTTTGTTTTGATATTCGAAGTTATTCAGACTTTCCTGCCCTAAGCATTACCTTTGAACCTTGAACTTTGACCTTTTACCACTGCCATGTAATATTTTCTTCATCATTATCAATTATTCAATAAGTATTTTGCAAAAGACAATCATTTTCTCTCTGATGTTTTTTTTTTGTTGTTTTGTTTTTTTTTAAAAAGATTTGCTTGTTTTGCAAATGAACTTACTTCAATTGTGGAGTCCAGAGGTGATGATAGTACTTGGCTGTGATTACCCTGTTAATAGGTTGATCGAACCAGCTTGAAATGAAATCTTTTCAACACAAATATGGTTTTTGTATGAACTTAGAAATTGTTCATTTTTGAGAATAGATGTTCAGAAATTTGTAAATGGACCAAACCATAAGATATATAGCATATAGGAATTTTTCAGTATTATTGTAAGACTGAGTGTAGAATTTGGACCAAAATGTGAATTTTCATACATGACCACTTTACTCACCTCAGGCCAGCACAGCTTTCAATTGTGTGTGCTTTCTGTTACCCCAAATCATCCAGATTATATGCAAAATGTTTCACATTGAAAAAAAAAGGATGAATTATTATTTGGCTGTGAAGTAAGATTAGATAAGATATTTTTACATGAGATGGAATCAGTCATGTATGTTAGTAATGTATTCAAATCTGTGACAACAAACCCACTTATGTTATATCCTTCTGTCTCTTTTTTTGGTGTTGTAAAAGTCAACAATTGTATGTATGTACTTCTAAAAATGTCATCTTTGGACTCCAGGTCAATTTAGCATACCAACCTGTCTATCATATATATTTTTTACAAAGTTATAATTTTATGATCATATGATATAGACAACTTTCTGCTATTTGAAAGCTTTATACAGTTTTCATGTGATATTACTTTAAAAAAATACGAATTTTAAAATTGCAGTCATTCTGTTAGTCTAGCCTAGGTCTTAAATCAATCATACACAAAGTCCTGACTGTAGGTGAAGCAGGAAGCATTCAAACTGTATTTTTGCTCATTTCAAATGAAATCTTGGTGTAACTGAAGAATAATACACCCACTAGTGTTTGTAGCAACAAACAGATTGTGTATACAAACAAGTTACAACTTTGATAATGAATATAACAGTACCTTTTATTTTGCCTGACAGACATGTAGTAGAAAACAAAGTGAATCCAAATTATCACATACACATTGAATACATTTCTTTTGAATCAAATCACATCTGATGTAAGTTAGGACTTTACCAATCACTGATTGTTGAAACAAATTAAAAACTTAAGAAACTTTGTTTTCATAGTTTATTTGAAAGAGAGTCCCAGAAAGAATTGTTGATTATCAAACTAAATCATCTTTACATATTGTTGCAAATTATAATATTGTTCAACTCTCAATGACCTGACAAGAGTACAGCTTACGAATTAAGTAGATGAAAAGTACTATTTAAAAATATCCTGTGGCAACATTATGTACTTGTCATAAATATTAGTCTTCACAGGCAATTTCATAGTCCACCAATCATAAGCTGTCCACCAATCATAGTCTACCATTATTTCAATCCACCAATCATTGCCTGTCATACATTTCAAGCCACCAATCATTGCCTGTCATTATTTTAGTCCACCAATCATTGGCTACCTTTATTTCAGTCCAATCATTGGTTGGCATTATTTCAATCCACCAATCATTGCCTGGCGTTATTTCAATCCACCAATCATTGCTTTATTTCAGTCATTTGTTGTCAATCACTAAAATGGTAACTATTACAAAGAATAAAGATATTACAGTTAAACAGGACTTACAGATCAATTGATGGCAGAATGACTGCAAGTACACATTGCATTATGTTATGTTCAATGTGATTTTTTATTTCATTTATATATGACACAAACAGCATTGCTATGATACATCCAGTGTTTAGATGAACAACAAGATTGCATTCAGCTCAGTTTGTTGTAGTCTTTGAATTGACTCTCCTTTTTGGAAGTTTTGTTTGTATATTTTGGTTAGTGTCAATATGATAAATGTACATGACTTGTTTTGTATTAGTCAAATAAAGTATAATACATTTACCTAAAATATATGTTGTTTTTAGAGAGAGAGAGAGAGAGAGAGAGAGAGCGAGAGAGAGAGAGAGAGTGAGTGAGTGAGTGAGTGAGCGAACGAGCGTGCGTGCGTGCGTGCGTGCGTGAGTGACTAGTAGTGAGGGGAGGGAGAGAGAGAGAGAGAGAGAGAGAGAGAGAGAGAGAGAGAGAGAGAGAGAGAGAGAGAGAGAGAGAGAGAGAGCAAACTGATAGATTGATAGTATGGCACAACTTGGAACTTTTATGATTAAGATAAATGTAGAAATGTACTTAATAATGAACATTGGATATTAAATTGCAACAAAACAAAATTCAAAGGGCTTTTTCTTGTCTTTAAAATAATTAACATTATTATGGTTAGCAAACAATAACCCAATTACTTGATTTTAAACAAAGTTTTGAAAGACAGTAAACCTTCACAGCTAGCTGCATGTGACACCGCTGGTTTTGAGGTTGGACCATGCATGGAAGTGGTATTTCCATGGACCATGCATAGAATTCAGTCATGTATGTGGGGTTGCTTGCTCTTCCATTATGAGAAAGAGCGCCACAGTGGCGACATCTTTTGTACTTGCTTCTTTTGTTTATTCTTCTATGACTCTCAGAACTGCCCGACGAAACGATGGCATGGCAAGTTCTTACGTCGATGTACAAGATCGCCAAAGAATGTGATTTCTACACGCACTTAGTTTTGCACACAGAGAATCCCTGGCCAGCTGGCTTGTGCCCAAACCTTGGGTATTCAACGTGTTGGTGCCGAGATGTACATTTTATATACCACAGCTCCTTTTGTGATGGTAAACTTGATGATACAAGTGAATCCCCATCTCTTTACACTTGCCTTCACACTCAAACAAGATCACATTGATCGGTTGCCAGGGACAACGTAGTATTATTGTAGTACTAGTCTACCAATACACTAAAATTACTGAAGTTTCCGCTTAACTTTCAAGATTTACGTGACCTAACAATAACGGTCACATTGTATTACATGTAAATTTAAGGATGATTTCATACAAACTATTTCAATTTAATTTTGTATTTATGACCATTAATCTATTTTAAAAACAGATTTGTTTCTACAATCAAACCACTAGTCCACTGTTTTGTTTTAATACATTTCGACATCACTAGTAATACTTGGGTGGAGGGGTGGGTCATCATCTATTAGAAGCATTCCATCACAAGTGAAATTTTGAATTACCTTTAAAAAATGACTGACAAAAGATAGTGTCCCCGATGTCCTCGGTTTGAGTGGCAATGTTTTAAATTTTATATTTTCATTTTGTGTTACACCCACATGAATGATAATAATAATAATATTAAATAATAATAATAAATATATATATATATAAAAGTATGAATGCTTAGTGATCTCAGATTCTAACTATTTGTGGTGTTCTTTGCTGTTGTTTTGAGCCATGCCATGTCGTATTTCACTTTGGCTATAGACGTATGGAATCTGAAATGAAGGAAAAAAAATTCCAAATTATAAATAGAAGTTAGAACTGCAATGCTGGGGATTCCCCTTCGTCAGTCAAGTCGATCGCCATATAAGGAATTAGTCATGAATATTAAGTAGTACGTTCTACTCTTCATTTTAACCAATCAGCGTCACAGAAAGTTTGGGTCATAGGTTATGCAAATAGGCGCGCTTACTTTTGTTTTTCTTATCGTCTGCTGAACCAGAGCAAAACCACAACAAAGTTTTAATCACGATGCCGAAAGTCATCATCAGAAACGTAATTGCTGTGGGAATGCACCATTATTCGGGGGAACTAACGCCAGGGAGAGGATACAACATCATCCATGAATTGAATAACGTGCATGATCCGAATGCTTGCGGTATCGTCGAGAATGGAATGGAACAACATCCAAAAGTACTCGGCCATTTGAAGAGAGACGCTGCTCAGTTACTATCAAAAGTGATTGATGCACGTCTAGCTTCAAATGGACGGTATTATTTGAAGCCAAAGGGCCGTTGTTTCTTCCATTCTCGGCGGTATGGTAAAGTTCAGATGTGTACGGCCGGCTTCATGGTGAAGACAGAGGACGTCACCCGGGCAAAGGACATAGTCCTGAACCAGGGTTTTCCTGTCTTGTTCCCCTAGACACCAAACCAAATCAAAACGGCCCTTTTCAGGGCCACACATCCTCCAAAAAGAGAACTACCGTAATCAATGCGTGATGTGTGTGTAGAAATGTGAATTACATGGTTTCATGGTGTTATGAAAGCTGTTCTGTGCACATTCACAAAATGTTAACTTAGTGTAGAGTTCGAAGTTTGAATTTTGATTTTAATACATCACAGGTAGGTAAACTACACAGATTACCGTCACCATTGTGCTATTGAGTAAACGCTGATTAGGATACAACACATATGTGTATAGTATTACGTTATCGTTGTGACATACAGAGACTATACTGTAGCTAGTTCGTGTTTGCTGATGTCGTTGGTTTTGGCGTGGAGGGGGGGGGGAATCATCACTTGTTTGACAGACCATTACGTACATGTTTTTGACTTCAGGCAAACCTTGGTCATGTGATGTATTTCTATGATTCAATGGTTGGTTATGTGTGTAAAATTAAGGTGGGTGTGTTAATGATGATTTCTAATTTAACAAGAGATATGCTTTGGTCTTTCAACTAACAGCTGTTTCTAAAACAAATCCGAAGCACTACTTGGCAATATACTTAATTTGCAAAACATGTCATTGTACTTTTGATACCCCTATTATGTTGATTGATATAACTTTTGTCACAGACTACTTTATTTCTCATTTTTTTGGTGTGATGGGATCATCATCACCTTTCTAACATGATATCAAAAAGACAAACAATAAATTGTCTTTTTTGATGTCACTTGCACAATATATTACTTGTGTCACTTATTTCATTAATTCAATATTTTATCTCTGGTCTGAGAAAACTAGAAATACTAGCAAGGACACTGTAATTGATGTCTTAATTTCTTTTTACACATACTCCTTGTTTGTAGTGTTAAGACCTTCAACTGTTTATATACACAGTTGTCACAATTAACTACTGGTTTGTCATTATTTACTATTTTGGGGAATGTAGTTTGGGCTAAATAGGTATTGATGGGTAGATGGTTGAGTGGTAAGGGATGGTAAGATGGACAATTGGGCGTTATTTCTAGTCAAACTTGCAATCAAATTATGTCTAAGCAAGCATGTATCTATAAGGGAATGAAAATGACAGACGATGAATTATGATGTACAATGAATTTTATTTTCAAATAAAACTTCTGAATTGAAACATTTACAAGTATTACATACATACATACATACATACATACATACACAATTACAATGCATAGTATGAACATGTATGTAAGCCTTCAGTAGGAGTGCTGTAAGGTACTACCAGAATCAGTTGGATATATAAAAACTCCAAAAATGTGTGAAACAAGCTACAGATAAAAAAAAACTGACTCCTTACTGAATATGCTATCTACTCGACCAATTACTTGAATAGATGTATTGTGTGCATGCATGCATGTGTGTGTGTGTGTGTGTGTGTGTATGTGTGTGTGTGTGTGTGTGTGTTTTATAAAAACATGTATGCACCATTACCATTAATAACTGGACAATTTCCATTTGAAATTTTACATGAAATGTCAATTTGCCCTCATGCTTATTTGTTGTCTACAAATATAAAATGGACAGAAAATGTTAAAAACAATCCAATTATTTTAATAATGATGGTATTTCAGACCTACACCAACAACAAAATTATTCAACACAGTGTCATGTGTTAATTTGTACTACAGTGACATTTGTCTGGTTTTGACTTTGGTATATTTGTATAAAGATGTAGAGAGCAACTTGACAGTTCATTATTTCTATGAATTAATTACTCCAAATCAGCCATGTTTAGATTTATGATTCATATATGAAAGGTGGAACCCCAAACACCATACCTGAAAAAGACAATGCAAAAATGTTATTGCTGAGATAAACAGTGAAACTTACATCTAGCATAAAATATTATAGAAACCAACTCTAATGTAATCTAAATTTAATTTTTCTACATTAATCTTTTAAACTATCAGAGTCTATACATATATATTTGTAATCATGAAAAGATACACTTCACATTGTAGCATCAAAATAGTTACATTCAGTTGTGCTAAAAAACACTACATAGATTTCATTTATTCAATTTTACAATTATAAGTACAACATATAATACTGTTGTGAACATGTTCAGCAAATATGTACTGTATCATGTAAATTTCGTATAATTTTAAAATTTTTACCATTGCCAATAAAGTAACATATTAAATAATAGGCAACACAAATAGCATCTTACCTTTGTGTGACTATCAATTGGGGTTACCGTAGCTATAGCTTGGTTTTGGAGTGATGTACGAGTAATATGACCTGGGATAGATGAACATCCTTTGCTTGGACACTAAATAAATCATACAGCAAAAATCAACCCATGAATTGGGAATTTAGTGAGAATCAAGAAATATATATGCACACTATGAATAATTGGATACTGGAAGTATGGGATTAGTGAAATCAACAATTACTGCTAGTTGGGTATTAGTATTTTAAAACAAAAGTAACTCATTTCAAATCTAAATATTCGTTTTGGGGTGTTATGCACTCCCACACACATGTACATAGTCATTGTTATTCAAAAGTCTACTGAAAAATCAAGGATGGGTCATTTTCTATTAGAGTATAATGTTTTTTCTACATGTTGCTGTATCTGTGTTGATATAACTGTATACATGGATTGTGTATACAGGTGTATTAGCAGATCTTATTTTAACAACATTTCACTGTTTATAATTAAAACACTAATATATCGTTTGGTACATATTCTTAGATAATACAAACTGATAAGTATACATACTTATATCAACAGACCAGTTACATCACTCATACTGTGAAAACATCTCTGAGAAGATGTACAGAAATGTACAGACCATGTAACTGCATTTGTACATGAAATTTTTCAAACAGATCACAGTAGTCATAATTTTACATCTAATATGCTAGCTGTCACATGTCTATTAGTACAGCTATGAAATCTTACCAGATTTATAGACCCTATATAACATCACTTTTTTCACATACCCTGTTTTAGGAGGTGCAGGAGGTCTGTTACAGGCATGTCCTGTAATCTACATGTGGATTTCTAGCTGTTTATATAATGTAAACGGCCTGACCTTACTTATAGCCAATTATATCATATGACTAACCTGTGACTGTGTAATATCATGAATATAGTCGATATCTATACATGTAGCTGGAGATTCTTCATGGGTCTCCTTTCGTTTGCGATCAGCCTGTGAAGAAAGCAATTCCAAATATCACACAAATGAAATACACAAAATAGTACATATCACTCGTAGGTGTGTCACCCCTCGTATCCAATTATTAAACGAGTCGTCAAACAACTACAAATGTACAGTGATCATCAATAAAGTTTTTACACATGCTAACTATACACTGACTGTCAACATAAGTCTACAGAACTATACATATTTGATTTACTGTTACACGAGCAAATCATCATTACAAAAAAAGCTCCCACGAATATAGAAGTAAACTTAGTTTGCTCAGCTGCATCGAAACTCGTCCTGCTTGCAGACTTGAAAGTCGGGATTCAATGCTGACATTGTCCCTTTCCTTCTCAGCTCCGTGTTTAGAGACATTGAATTTGTTAGTCCTGCAACCGGAATAAGTCGGGACTCAATTCTGACAGTGTCTGTAATGTTTCTTGTCAGTGTTCACAATTATCACAAGCAGGACTACATTTGTTATTTGTCAGAGTTGTGTCCCGTCCACGGTCGTCAAACAGGACTGCTCCGGATCCCGCACGAGACGAGGCTCGGTCAGTACAAAGAAAATTTCTGACTACATGTATGTTACAACACAGAGACAGACTGCAAATTGCAAGTGGGATCCAGTGTATCAACATATTATCAGTTCACAACAAAGCACAAGGTCATCGGTCAAACGTGAGAGGTCATTATATACATCGCCCTCAGAGTTATAAAAAACAACCTCTTTTGTACATACCTGAACTTTCCGCTCCGCAACATTATTGAAGTGCTGCGAAAATTCCCGTCGCATTGGAGCCATACGAAGGCAGTTGGTGCAGATACTAGCTGTCCTATGAACTCCAAGTCTAGCGAAGGCATTGCGAAAGTCCTTCCGTACATATTTCGCTATTTCAACCCCGGTTTTCTCACGCTCAGAACCTCTATTCCACCTTTCATGGAAAGGGTTTTTACATTTCTTCTGTGGGCCATGGCCAACAAACACAACGATCACAATAATGCTAATTAAAAATAAAAAGGCTAAAATAATTGCTGCAAGGCTTGACAAAGATTGATGCGTTTGCATTGTTGAACCTTATCTTTAAAAGTGTCGTCTGCTATTGTAAGCTCGAGCTCAGTGACTATATCATGACAGATAATCATCGATCGGCAGCGTTAACTGTCAATCATTTGTCAATTGACCAATAGGATGTAGGAGAATATTTTGTGTACATTTTGTAATTTTCTCTCAATATTTGTAATTTCTACAATTGTTTTTGTATGGTGATGTCAATAATCACGTTATTTACATGCTTCATAGAACACTGAATATTATTTTACAGCTGTGATTGGTTAAATTAAAGACATCTCCCTAGGAACGATTCGATCATAAATATTCATATATGCAAAATAGCATGACTATATATGGCGATCTTGTAGACTGTTCGTACCACGTGCTCAGACTTAGCACCAATAATGTACGTATCTCGAAGGTCACGTGAGCGAAATTTCCCGGAAGTGCTGTGTAACCAAATATAGGAAAACAGCAGCCAAGTTTCGAGAAGCAAAAAGTGGACATAGCTCAGTGTTTCTCTTTTAAAGACGTTTTAGACGAACACTGAATAATTATGCGAACGCATTTGTATTACCAGAAACAGTTGCATATCTCTCAGTAAACGTGAAAGTCCGTGCGCATTTCTGAAAATATTTTGAAAATACGGAAAATGGCGATGTCGGATTCGTCGTCCATTATTTTGAGCAGCGTTCCAGATAACACAAATGAAGACAAACTGACGATTTATTTTCAAAGTCGACGTAGATCAGGGGGCGGTGATGTTGAAGGCGTATACTTCAGAAGCGCAAAAGAAGCGATCGTGAAATTTACTGACCCGCAAGGTAAGTCAGGTCTTGGACTCAATCCTGAATGAGAATTTCGCATTTAAAGCCCGACTACGATCGCCATGTACACAGGCATCGTCGTCAGAACCGAAATGAAAGTAAATTGATTCACGATTTTAAGAGACGACAGACTATTAAAAAAGAACTTAATCTCTCATTTTTACATACCAGACACACGTCTTTAGAATGTTTCAGTTGGAGAAGCAAGTACAATGGGACATTTCAAAAGAAAGAAAGAAGCTATATTAAATATAAAACACGATATTGGCAAATGACCGGAGACAATGTACCCATGCATACATAGCTTTTAAATGTCATGACTCCGATTCCAGACAGAATGAGTCATCCGATTGTGAAATTGTTTCACTGATCACAGTCCCTTGATCTGTCGTAGAGAGACTGTGCACTGATAAACATTGCATAACAATAAAGTTTATTTATTTTATTTATTAACATTGACCCAAACTAAAACAAGAGGTGTTGTGTATATGTAATCCAATCCCCACTGTTTACGTGGGAACAGTTCAAAGTTCGATGCGTACAACATAATAACACCACTGGACCTCTGTTTGATTGTTTGTCTATCAAACTGTACAGATTAAATGTTGTACCTCCTTCACTTTTATTAAATGTCCCTAAAGCCATTGTTATTTTTATCAGAATGAGACCACCACCACCACCATGACTACCACCATGACCTCAGCACCACCACCATCACAAAAATTGATTTATATATGAAAAATTGAAAAGAGAAATGTTAATAAGCTTACATTCAAAATAAAAAAAAATATTGCAAACAAAAACAAGGCTAAAAATTTGTCACATGCAATTAGTAAAGCAATTCGTACAAAATATGTATTCATCTTATATAGAAAGAGATATTGTTTATTGCCATATTCTAATGATTTTGATTTAGTTAAACTTTGTAACCTGTGTAAAGGAAAGCAAGGAAAGGTCATACCATGGCCACTGACTCATCCAGAGAGGTAGATTATTGCTATACAAAGTTTACAATTGGTACAGATTGGGGTTCACATTTATTGACTTTATTGTACAGTTGGTGCTTCATCTATGCACTGTTAGGGGGTCTATCTCTAACTCTATCTCCCTTTGATGCAGTTTGTGCATTAACTATGCTGTTAGGGGGTCTTATCCTATCTCACCTCCATATATAGCTTTTAATTGATGCTATTTGAGTATATATAGTAGGTGCTCCATCTCTGTTGTTAGGGGGTCTACCTCAACTCAAACTCCCTAGGTAGCTTAATATGATTTTATAGCTCTTCTAAAATAGTTTTGACTCACTTTGTGCTCCTGTGAAATTTATTATACCAAAGAGTGTATTAGAGTTTTCATATTCTTTAATTGTATTTGCATTTCAACATAAAAGTGTCCTGTCTTTGCTAGCTTTATGATCGTTGTGTGTTTTTATATTATTGAAACAGTGATTGACAGAGTGTTGGAACAGGACCACTCCATAGATGGGCAGAATCTGGTTGTCAAGCGATGTCCTGTTGAACTTGAACCAATATTCGATGATTCAGAGAGTAGTGAGAGTTCTGATAATGAAGACAATACGTTTGGTGATAATAAACACCAAGGTAGTCCACAGAAACAACATCAACCATCGCTGCAGCCAATTACTCAACAACATCAACCATCGCTGCAGCCAATTACTCAACGCTCATCACAAGCTGAACCTGACATAATGCAGTCAAAACCAAAGAAAATCCAACAACAACAACAACAACAACAACAACAACAACAACAACAACAACTAGGACATACTGAAGCATCACAACATATACAAACAGAACTGTTGTCACAACCCCACACACAATCAGTGACACAGACACATGTACAAGCCCAGTCACAACCTCTGAGACAATCAGAGAATTGGCAATTGCAACAACAAACACAACTCAGTGAAACAGAGGAAAAAGTTATAATGGATAACAGAAAGGAAATCCAAGATTTAGAAGTGACTAATAGCAAAGTTGATGATACCAGTAATGGGAGTGAGAATAAATACATTGAGAATGTTGCAGCATTTGTGATGTCTACAGATGATGAAGATGATGATGATGATGATGATGAGGATGATAATGGTAATGGTGATAAGGATAGTGATGACAAATTCCATAAAGATGATGGAGAGAGCAGAGAGATAGAGGATTCCCGGAATGATGATGATAATGATGACGGTGGTCATGGACATAGTTATGATAACAAAGAGCAGTCAGAGGATGAGAAGGAAGACAAAGGCATAACATGGAAGAAAGATAGCGAAGATGAGGATAAATATATGATGACTGCCACTGATGAAGAAGACAATGAAATTGATGATCATCATGACAACAGTAGAGAAAAAAGCAGCAATACAAATGATATTAATGATGTATTCTTGGAAGATGGAAACAAAACAGGATCACATGACTTTGACAAATCACATGACAACAAAGTGAGTGCAATGGGCCCTGGGATTGAAACAAAACAAGATACAGGACATGAAAAGCTTGTGAGTGCAATGAACCCTGGGATTGAAACAAAACAAGATGCAGGCACCACTGAAGATATGCACACACATGGTGACATTCAAGATGTGCCATATACTGAAGAAGAGCAAACTTTTGCATTTGACGAACCTGTTAAAGATTTTAGTTTCTTCAGATCATATGCACAGTCAATGAGTGGACGAATTCCCTTCCAATTTCCGAAGCCAGAAGAGGATACACATGAAGATCCTGTAGAGAGATTTGCTCCATATTTTCCACACATGGAAAGTACACTTGGAGATAATGCATATGCACATTGTACAAAAGGAAATGATGTACAGGCTACTGTACAAGAAGACGGCTTTTCACCTCAAGGTATGATATACAGGTCAGGGGAGGGGATTAGTAGATTATGAGGTATATGTGATAACAATGATAGTGACGACGATGATGTTGATGATGATGATGATGACGATGATTTTGATGATGATGAGGATGATGATGATGATGATGATTTTGATGATGATGAGGATGATGATGATGATGATGATGACGATGATTTTGATGATGATGAGGATGATGATGATGATGATGATGATGATGATGATGACGATGACGACGATGATGACGATGACGACAATGACGATGACAATGATGGCAGTGGTAGCAGTGGTGACGACGGCGACGATGACAATGATGATGATATTGATGACAATGATGATGACGATGATGATGATGATGATGATAATGATGATTTTTAGTGTGATTTAAAGTATAGTATTCAGATCATTGTTCCCATGATATATATTATTTTGATTAAAGAAATGTTATATTTTTTTACAGACCACTACAGTTATCCAGCTGAACCTGTGTTGAGGTTGAGACCATCACAATCACAACCAACTATTAGTACACCACCCCAGCCTCCCTGGTTGAAACCATCACAATCACAACCAACTATTAGTACACCACCCCAGCCTCCCTGGATGAAATCATCACAATTTCAACCCACTGTAAATATATTGCCTGGAGTACCATATCCTCGTTCCTTCCGTTCTCCTCCTCTCTCCCCCTCCCCCTCCACCCCCTCAACTCCTACCTCAGAAAGTGATGATGACGATGATGATAGTAGTAGAATCCAGTCCACAGATGAAGGTATTAGATATGATGGCTACTATGGAAACGAGAGTATTCCAGATGAATTAGAAAGAACAAGTGATGGGACAGACACTGAATCAGATAAAGTTGTGGAAGATACCATAGAAGTTACTAATTTCTGTGATGACACCTCATCTGAGTTATTACAGTTATATTTTGAGAGTAAAAGAAGTGGAGGAGGAAATGTAACAAAGGTGGAAATAGCCTCACAGAGGGCTTTCATCACATTTGAAGATCCAACAGGTAAGCTTAGAAATATGGTTGATTTGGTAGGCAATGTTTGATAAAGTCATGAGCATCTTGTTCCTTTTTAAATTTTGGATAAATGTAAGAAATAGAACATGTCATAAACTTGACACGGCCACACATTTCAAGAACATGTGTGTGTGTGTGTGTGTGTGTGTGTGTGTGTGTGTGTGTGTGTGTGTGTGTGTGTGTGTGTGTGTGTGTGTGTGCGTACGCGCATGCGTGTGCGTGTGTGTGTGCGTGCATGTGCGTGTGCTCGTGTGTGCATGTGTGAGTGCATGTGTGTGTGTGTGTGTGTGTGTGTGTGTGTGTGTGTGTGTGTGTGTGTGTGTGTGTGTGTGTGTGTGTGTGTGTGTGTGTGTGTGTGTGTGTGCATCCATTCATATGTCAAAATAAAGCTCACCTATCCAAAGGGTTAGCATAGTTTTGATTTAATGCTATAGCTGTAAAGATTTCACCGGTAAGTAAATTGTTATTAAGTGAATATTAAAATTGATTTGTATTGGTCTTTCAGTTGTTGAATCTGTGTTGAAGAAAAAACACCAACTGAACAACTGTAATTTACACGTACAGATTGCACCACCATTACCACCAACAGATGAAACTAAAGTTATAGTTAAGGTAACATAATATTTTATAAACTTTTTAGAAATTTGTTGCTCAAAAGCAAAGTCTGATTTACATATAAAATGTAGACTTATTTTACAGACTTGATGAAAAAAATGAAAATGAAAAAAAATTACAACCTGACATAAAATTGTGTAGCTCCCCTGTACCTATACATGTACACTTTTTCAGACTATTTACAATTTTGGCAGGAATGTCGAACAGTGGACTGACTGTATTGCCAGGGAGTTAAGATTAGGCAATAGGAAAGTACTACCTAGCATGCACAAGAAATTGTATTATCTGCTATGAGTCACGCTTCTACACTCTACAGTCATATTTTTTTTATGTTTCATCAATTACTACCACACAGAACACTAAAAAGTTTGAGTTTTGCAATATTGAGCAATATTTATGTTCAGCTCAGATCATTATGTCTTTTTTGGTGACAAGAGCTACATTTAGTATGCAAATTTTACAAATGACTTTAAAGTATAATATTCAAATTTATTATCTTGTGATTGCTCATCTCTCAGAATATATCTCCTACTACATCGGAAGACTGTCTCTTTCTATACATGGAAAACATCAGTTCCTGTGAGGTTAATCAAGTAGAGTATGGACTTGAAGAAGGTGTTGCTATGGTAACATTTCAGGAAATTCCAGGTGAATATTTCATGGCCTTTATTTCACCACCTTTGATAATAAATACAATAATCCATTGATAAACCAATCAACCAATCAATCAACCAATCAATCAATCAATCGATTGATCGATCAATCAATCAATCAATCAAGCAACCAACCAACCAATCGACCAATCAATCGATCGATCGATCAATCAATCAATCTATTAGAAATATTTATGTAGCATCAAAATCCAAAACATAGTTTTGCTCAGTGATGCAAGTATTAATTAAACAACACTGTATGCCTTAATCATGTAAGTAGGATTTCACTTCTGACTTCAAACTTTAACACCTACTGTAAAAACTGATGTAAACGTGGAAAATGAACCAATAATATTTTGCATCTTACTTTGAGAAATTGTAAGATTGATTTGATTGAATGAATATGGTGTTTAATCAAGGTATAACCCTGCCATGGATGGATATTGTTAAAGACACCATCATGTAATGGTGCCAATATAATGTATCTAGACAAATAATTCTGACTTGAAAAGAAATATCATAGACAGCTGTAAGGTCCAAACCTGACTGTGGAAGAACTCAGTTCATCTCATCACAGATTAGATATGATTAATTTAATTCATTTTATTTTCACCAAAAAGGATGACAGAACTTAGACTGGGAAAGTGTACATGACAAAAACATAATTTAATATTGCATGGTCACCCTCCCTGGTGATGGCCATGGAAATAGTTCAGTGGAACTAGTCTTAATCCAATGGCCCAGACACACAACATATAAACTACAAAACAGAAAATAAAATAAAACAAAAACATATCTGAAAACAAGTATGGTATTGTATTGTGATTGATTGATTGATTGATTGATTGATTGATTGATTGATTGATTGATTGATTGACAGATATTATAGTCTTATTATTATTATTTCACATATTTATGTTAGATTTTGAAAGAATGCTAGCTAAAGCAGAAAAGAAGAAATTGGAAGGCCAGACTTTGATGCTTTATAGTGTACCAGTGACAAATCGTATTTTAGTCGCTGGGATGAATGAAGTTACTACTGAAGACACATTAGAATTATACTTTGAAAGCCCACGCAGTCATGGCGATGATGTGAGGGAAGTCAGATGGAACTCTGAGTCCAACACAGCAATTATTGAATTTGAAGACTTCAAAGGTGAGATGTTATAATTTTTAGAGTTGTAGATGAAATATTGTGGATGTGGTTAAAAGTACAACTTTGATAACACAGAGAAAATGTTATATTAGGCTTCATTGAATTAGATGAAAATATTTGTTGTGTAGACAGTTAATTCTCAGTACTTGCAATAGAATTCTGTCACCTAAGTGTGTCATAAAAGCAACAACTACCCGCGGTATTCAATTTCTCGGTTGATACCATACCTTCTACTCCACGTGCTACACATGCATTACTATAGGCGTGTCTGAGAATAAGTCGACCTTCATGTTCTATTTTGACCCTCTAGGATGATGTAAAATGATATTTTGACCCTCTAGGATGATGTAAAATGATATTGCAGGTACCAAGAATTAAAAAATGCAATTTCTCCATCTTCTGTTCTAGTCAAAGTTTGACTTGCATTGTGAGTGCTAAGTTCTATCTGTATATAAATTATCAGATATAAAATAAAATAAAGAAAAAAAACCTATAAACATAGTATTTAATTAATGATATTTGACAGATAACAAAAATTGCTTTGCTAATGAATAACTTTCAGTTTTATATTATAGTAAAACGGGGTAAATATTTATATGGAGTTTTGAATACTAGTTATACATTAAAATCTAGACAATATTTGAAAGTAAATCTTGTTTACAAAGTTATTTTTGTTGTTTTATTTTTTTCAGTTGTTGATAATGTAATCAATCACAGTCATCTCTTAAATTCTGCAAAATTGATAGTTGTACCATACTATGAGATGTTTGGACCACCAAAGAGTTTAAAAGAAGTCTTTATCCCCAAAATACCTGACTCTGTTACCATGGAAATAGATGCTAATATCAATGACTTTATCAGAAAAAGCAGTACACACTGTGAAGTGTTTGATGATAAGCTGACTGACATTAATGCTGCAATTGATTGGACTCATAATACCCAAGGTCAGGTTAGAATTATTCCAACATTGACAACCGATATGCCACACATTCAGATGTTGGTGAAACAGTGGCCAAGTTTAGTACAAGAAACAACGCAACAATTACTGGAAGGATTTGATTCAAAAGAAACTAAAACAGCACATGACGTGTGGCCAAAACTTAGTGACAGAATGCAAGAACTTTCTGACTTGGCCAGCCAATCAGAACTACTGATACTTAAAGATGATAAAAATCATACACTCTCATTCATTGGATGTACTGTAGCTGTTACCATGGCAATAGATGTCTACCAAAGGGTTGTTAAGGAGATTGAAGAGAAAATGAAGCTGGAGGCCACCATTGTGAATGATAAATGTGGAAATCTCAAAAGAGAAAAATTGTATTTATTACAGTCATTGCATTTACCAAGACAGGCAGATCTTGAAGTCAATATAGATCCTAATACAAGAGAAATCAAGTTCCGAGGACAGTCTTCTACTGTGACAGAAATGAAATTACAGATTTTTGAAACTTTAGCTAATGTACACGAACGAGAATTGAAAGTGGCACGAGAAATTTACCAAGTAATGAAGAGAGGACAGGACTACATTACAGCCTGTTTGGAACAGAAGTGCAAAGCTGTAATTTCATTTCAAAATGGTGCTGTACAAATTACTGCAAAGTCTAAGAAGGACTGTGATATCGCCACTGGTTTCATTGATAGAGTTGTCATACAAGACCAACTACAATTGGAACCTGAATGGTTACCATTACTCGACGACACAGAGCTGCCAGAACTGATAAGTCGATTTGAAAGTCAGCAACTCATCAATATTAAAGTGGAGAATCTTCAAACCAATCCAGTCATCAGTGTGATTGGTACACAGGACACAGTTCCAGTTGTAGTGAACGAGATTGAAAGGTTCATGAAAACCAATGCTATCCACACAACAGTATTGTCAGCACCATCAACAGTCATACAACTTCTGTTTTCACACCATCAAGACTTCATTGCTGATACCGTGAAAGGTCTGCAAAAACACAAAGTGGCATTTCAGCCACATCCCAATGGTGTCCAAATCAGTGGAACTGCTACCGGAATGGTCAATGCTAAAACTTCTACTAATGCTATCTTGAGTTCTTTTATTACTCAGAAAAAGACCATCGACAAACCAGGTAAGGAAAGTTTTATTTATAAGGCAAATAAAAAGAAAGAATTGTATCTGGTCAGCGTGTGCATCACTTAAATACCCCCACGTCGGTCTTTTTTTTGTGTTTGTCCAGCCCATGCAGTCTGCAGATACGAGGGGAAACACAAATATAACCCTCCCTACTTCAGTGAACACAACTGCAGAGCCAATCATGAACAAGCACATGACATCTGCCCCACATACACACTTGCTCTAAAGTACTAAATAAAAAGAACAGTAACTGCCATAAATAGTAGACTGAGTGACAGGTATGTTGTGACTTTTTAAAAAAAAAAAAGTGTCATCGTACAATTGTAGACGAACTGTCCTGACCAGAAACAACTCTTTCTTCTTCTTTTTTTTGCCTTTATGCTTTCTTGAAAGATCATCACATGCTTTTCATACTAACGTTAGGTTAGGTGTGTTGCAGTGCCATTGGAAAGAAGTTGTGTAATAGAGACTAAGTATAGAAAATCTACCTTATATTAAATGACATTTAGTCTGTGATATGCAAAACAACTTTTTCATCGTATATTGATTTTATCCTATAACATATGTATGAATAGTCAGTCAGAATAAAGCCAAATTACAATGCATTACATCAGAAGTGGTTAATATGTGTTTTGAGCTCCAAAGGACATAAAAAAAGTTTGTTAAAAATTCTGAAAGTCCTGTTACAGTTCAGAATGCAATATTAAGTTATTAATATTATTTAATAATGTATTTATTATTTAATTCTGTTTCTACTTCTCAATCATTACTTCCAGATGTAGAGACATAGCCTCAAAAAGTTATCAAACAATGGCATCATTTTCAGATAATACTTGGAATTGTCATTTTGTGGAACGTTTGTCAAATTATTACATCAAAGTAAATCATTATCCCATTGATTACATAAATTTATTATTTTAACATTGTATGTAGGAATTAGGAAGTTTATTCTACAAGGTGATGCTAAGACTACACGTTGGCTAAGTATGGTGGAGAAAGACCATTGCTGTGCTATTGAGATAGAGAATACTCAAGGTGCTGATGTTGCTGCTGCTGCAGTAACTGATGGTGGTGATGGTGTACCTGCTGTGTATCAGGTAAGACAAAATGGCTGTGATTTAACAACTCACAGAAACTTACAAAACAAAGCATGTATGATTTATTAAACGGCAAGTAATTCATACACAAGTTCTCTTATTTCACTTTTTGATTAAAAGTCAGACATGTTTCACACAAATCACCTGTCCTTCTTTTAAGTGTCTGACAAAATGATCCAAATTTGCTGGAGGTGTTGCGAAACCAGGGGTGTGAAAAGGTTAGCTTCAATATATGTAAATCCAGGTTTGAAAGTACTTGTCAGTTATGTATGGTGTCCATATCTTCTGTGATAAGTAATTCATACTTTACAACATGTAGCGGTCACTTTCAATTACATTTACCAGAGAAAATAGTCACAGAAACATACAATTTTGTCAAATTTATCCCCCAAATAAAATTTTTACACACTTTGATATATTTTACTACTTTACTAGGTGTACATAATGAATGCCTAAATATCGGAATTAATTTTTATAGCAAGTGTTTGCATTGACCTGGTACATTTATGCAGGCAGGAATGATATCAAACTTATGTGTCAACTCCTGCATTTAAATGTAAAACCAGATAATTTTATAAAATATTGTCTTCTTATTCTGTTCAGCCCTACAGGCCTTCACGTTCTCCACCATCGAGTCCAGTGCCATCCCCAAGGTACGAAATTATCGTTGAACTTGGCAACACTCTCTAGTTTGATGTTATATTGATAGAATTAGATCCAAATTCTCACAAGTGACCATGTGACTACTGAGAACTATTTGATTTCCAATATATTTTCTTTCATTGACTACAAATATCTGGTTTGTTTTCTTGTATTTGTTTACTTTTAAAAAATATTTACAAATATAGAAAACATCAAGATATAATAAATGTTCGTAGTAAATTTTTTTTACTGTTATGGAAATAAAGAAATTAGAAAATTACAATCCTTCGCATGATTAAGAGTTTCTACACTGAAAAATTGGAAGTTGTATGCACTCTTTTAATCACTGTTTTAGTTTATCACTGCCAAGAGCAGTGAGAGTGCCAACAATGGTGAATCTATCAGTCTACAGAGTTTTATGTAGACAAACATTTGTTATCAGTTATATTACTTTGATTTATTAGTCATTGTTGGCAGACTTTAAGTATTTACTGAGATTAATTTCACAAACCAAATATTCCATTACTAGATTTGATAATAATTTATGTTTTCTTTTCCAATTAGAAGAAGAAGTAGTCATCGTCTTAGCAGTAGCTTTACATCCAGACCAAGAAGAAACCCTGATAAACTAACCACACAAGAAGGAATTGATATTATACTTAAACAAGGAGACATTACCCAAGAACAGGTACGGTGTAGTGACATTATTGTTAACAATCAGCTTTCACTACAAATATTAACAGAATGATGAAGATGTTGGTTCTACATTTACTAGATTTTCCATGAAATTCTCCATATTGTATTATCTTAATCACATTTCTATAAGAATATTGAAAGTACTTATACCTATAACAAGTGTATATAATTTATTCAAATTATTTATCAAAATCTCAGAATTATTATTGGACAGTTAGTTTAGCTCTTATCAGAAATAATTACACTGAGTCTACAGATCAATGAAAAAATAGGTGTGTGAAAATACTAAGTATATCTAAAACTTATCAAAATACCAACCTGTTGTAAATCTCTGCTAGTTGTTCAACAAACCCTAAACTTCACTCTAGTCAAACTTAATCTCAGTGATTTTTCTCCATTCTAGGCTGATGTGTTGGTCAATACATGTGGTAGTGATCTCAAATTAATTGGGAGTGGTGGAGTTGCCAATGCATTTGGTCTAGCAGGTGGTCCACAGCTACAACAGGTATAAGCAGAATATGATAGCAACATCAATACAATTATGTCTTTGTATTACTTTATTATACATTTTATTGAATAATAATCATATAGTCAAGATATTAGTTGTATTCTATAAACAAAATTGTACCTGAAAGATTGTTGTATTAATAATTACTTTTACAGTAGATTTATTTCCCTGAATGAAAATGTTTATGTAGCTGTTGATAGATTATATCACTGTTGTAGCAAAGGTGAAGACAAACCGCATAGACAATGGATGAGAAAGTTGCACATCCTTCTTTCCTCAATTTTCTATGGAAAAACTTAAACCAGTTCCAGTAATCTGTTAACATCTTTGTAAACATTTTACTGTAACTCGATCTCTCAACCAACTTTAGTTAGTAGATTTCTTAAACTTGAAACAGTGTTACCCCTCATTCAATTTCTACCCTTCAAACACATCAGAATTTAAATATTGAAGGTCAGAAAGTCATTTCTCATATTCTGACAAAAGTATTTTTTTAAAGGAAGAAAAATTCACTTCAGGATTTGCTCACTATGATATTTAGATCTGTTAGTCAATAAAAGTGAAAATTGATATTATGTTTGCATACAAAACAATTCAATTCATGCTTGTTTATTTCAATAAATATTCTCTGAGTATGTTAATATTTTGTTGTTGTTTCTTTCATGTTAATTATAGTATTGTAATGCAATGGGTAGAGCCAGTAAAGGAGCCATAGTAGAGACAGACCCAGCAGGTACAATTCAGTGTCAAGCTATTTACCATGCTGTAACCCCCTCAACTGGATCAAACCATTCACTGGTAAGTTATTTCAAGTCATCAGTTACCATGCTGTAACCCCCTCAACTGGATCAAACCATTATATCATAGACATGTTTTTCTCCTTGCTAAGTTAGTAGGGTGAATTTTAAAAATCTTTTCAACAATTTTCGATTAGAAATATACCGATAACAATATGATGATCTTTTTTTACTTAAACTGTACATTCAATTGTAATAACACAACATATTTAATGATGTGTTTTTTTCACTAGGAGGTGAGCAGGATTGTAAAAGAATGTCTTCAGAAAGCAGAGAATGATGGCTTTGATTCAGTGGCCTTTCCTGCTATTGGTACAGGTAACCTACACTACCCTAGAGATGTGGTAGCATCAACTATGTACTCAGAAGTTATTCGCTTCAGTCAACAACATCAAAATACTTCCATTAAGGTAGGTAGGTTTCTAGTTGTGTCACATGACCAACTTCATATCCAATAGGAAGTTTTGTCAAGTCACATGATTCCAAGGCAATGTGGACTTTGCAAACTTCATGTCCAATAGGAAAGCTTTGTTAAGTCACATGATTTCAATATAAGATGAACTTTGCAAACTTCATATCCAATAGGAAATCTTTAAGTCACATGATTCCAATGTAAGGTAGACTTTGCAAACTTTGTATCACAGAATTTATCCAAAAAGAATCTACCAACACTGTAGTATATGATCAACAATTTCATACACCATGCTAAGTTTCCATAACAATGACATTTTCAATAATCTGAAACATAATTTGATTAGTAGAATTGTCATATATGAATTATCTGTTATTACATGGATTATTTCAGACTGTTTACTTTGTGGTATTTGACCAAGCAACTATCCAGGCATTCAACACAGAACTTGCCCAACAACAAGGCCTACCTGTACCTACACCGACAGCATCACTTGCATCAAGGACAGGTAGTGGGTTTTATTCTAGTATTACTACACCGTCAGCAGGACAACAGAGAATGACAATTGGTGGTGTGATCACACTAGAAGTACAACAAGGAGACATCACACAAGAAACAACCGATGTTATTGTGAATTGCACTAGTCAAAATATTGGTGAGTTGAAATATCAATTAGTGCTGGTAATATCTATCACATACACTAACCTAATGACAGGGTGAAAACTAATCAGAACTTTTCAGAAACCTCTTGATTTGAATTTTGTTTTTGTTGAAATCTTCCAGTTTTCATTTGTATTTTTATTACAGCTAAAATGATGTAGGCTTGGTGTTTCACTCATGGTTTATTACAGCTAAAATGATGTAGGCTTGGTGTTTCACTCATGGGACATTACAGCTAAAATGATGTAGGCTTGGTGTTTCACTCATGGGACATTACAGCTAAAATGATGTAGGCTTGGTGTTTCACTCATGGGACATTATACAGCTAAAATGATGTAGGCTTGGTGTTTCACTCATGGGACATTACCGCTAAAATGATGTAGGCTTGGTGTTTCACTCATGGGACATTACAGCTAAAATGATGTAGGCTTGGTGTTTCACTCATGGGACATTACAGCTAAAATGATGTAGGCTTGGTGTTTCACTCATTGGACCACATAACATGGCATACAAAGACAAATGACTTTTACAAAAAAATTACAATTATCAAAAATATTAGAAGATATAAACTTGAACCTTATTTTATTTTGTGTATCCTCAAAGGTTCTGGTGGTGGAGTGACAAAGGCATTATTTGCTGCTGGTGGTAGTCAGTTAAAACAGGCATGTCAACAATACACTGCACAACCAGCAGGATCGGTTGTCAAGACAGGTGAGTTGTTTACAGCAAATATATCAAACAATTCAAAGAAGAGGAAAACAAAGTCAGTATCAAAGTCTTTGATATGACTATATTTTAATGTAACATAAAAGCAACAATATCATTTTCATGTCATTAGTTAATTTCATTCATTTCAGGATATAAATCATATAAATTATGTAATTTATACAAATGTATGAATTTATTATGTATTGTTTTCTAGTTGGTGGTAGTCTCCAGTGTCAGAATGTATATCATGTGGTCAATCCACCATCTCAAAACCTGCAGGACTCAGTGTTGAAATGTCTCAAAATGGCTGAAAAGACTGGTATGCAGTCAATTGCATTTCCTGCTATTGGTACAGGTAAGAACTGACAAATGGGTCATTCAAAGTTACAAAAATTAAGATAATAACAGGGTTTTTGTATCTGAGAATGTAAGTTTTGTATTTTGTATCTGACAATATTGAGTTTTGTATTTTGTATCATTAATAAATGAGTACAATTCCATAAAGCCTGAATCAAAAGGATGTTCTGTTCCGGATAGTCAAATATACATTTAAGTGAAAGTAGACTTTCTGTGATTTATTCTATCCATAACTGTCAGCTATCATGATCCTCCACTAATTCCTTCATCCACGCATCTTTTCCATTATCAGCCATCAGTCAATCAATCCATCTGTCCGTCCATCCACCCATACAGCCATCCATTCATTCATACATACATGCATACATTCATCCATCATCCATCTATCCATCCATCCATCCATCCATCCATCCATCTATTAATAAATTTAAGCCATTCATTGATTAATTGTCCATCTATCACTCCATACCTGTGTGAAAACCATATTCAAACTGTTACACAATCACCTACATACCGTACATGCCACCCACAAAAAATTATGAACATTATGATGAGTTTGACAAACTTTGTTATTACACTTACAGGAAGTCATGGCACCTCCCCTAAAGACTGTGCTAGAGGTTTGTTAGCTGGGTTAACCAACTTTGTACAAAAATACCAACCAAGATGTCTACAGCATGTAAGAATCACTGTTTTCCAACAACAACATGTCAATATATTTCATGCGGAAATGAACAACATAACACAACCTGGTGGTGGACAATCTAGAGGATTTTTTGCCTCACTATTTGGTCTTGGTTCCACACCATCAGGAGCTGCTCATCAGAAGACAAGTAAGTGGAATTATCAATATTGGAGTTACCGGTATCCAATAACAACCAATATTTATTTATTTATTTTATTTATTCAACACAAAATCGACTACAGAAGCTTTCTTATGGTTGCCAAAAGTAAAAATTAGTTAAGAAAAATAAATACAAGACAAAAAAAAATGCAAAATATGATAATGAAAACAGCAGTAAGGACATTGGTCTGTTGGTGGTATTGCTATATTACATACTAGTATAATAAGACAATATTAATAGAAACACATCAATCAGGTAAATAATGGAGGTATCTAAGACGAATAGAATTCACATCATTTCTTCAAATATCTTAATATTTCTAATACTTATCATTTGAAAAGTTGTATTACTAAATAGTCATCTTTCCAACCTGTAATTCTTTCAATTCAAACAGAAGACACAAGGAAAGGACCTTCAAAGCCTTTGGAATTTATTCAGAAGAAACTTGGTTTTGGACCCTGGAGTTCAAGTAATAAACAAGCCATCACATTCATTATAACAGCTTCAAATCAGTCCAACATCAAATCTGCAATGGATGCCATTGATAAACTTGTTTCAGATGAAACTACTAAACAAGTAAGTGTGAACAATGGTAACCATGACAACACATTCATAATAACAGCTTCAAATCAGTCCAACATCAAATCTGCAATTGATGCTATCGACAAACTTTTCTGAGATCAAACTACAAAGCATGTATGATTTCTCCCCCCCATGATAAAACAGTAACCATGACAACACATTCAATCTTTGCATTGTTATTTGTAGATTTCCAAACTGAAAAAACTTACATGATCTACTGAGTTTTTTAGTATCAAAGTAATATAACATTCATTTTACTGCATTTCAAGTGTAATTAGCTCTATAACTTGACAGTTACAACTGTTAGCATCAAATTGTAATGGTGAATGAAAACAGGTGACAACTATCAGTTAGATATTACAAGATAACGATAAAAAGTGATTTCTATCAATATGTAGGAACTCAAGAATCAAATGATTGGTAAACTGAGCAAGAAAGAATTAGATGGAGTCATAGAGCTTGGAAAAAGACACGATGTTTTAGTTAACAAAGGTAAGTTTAAAATAGTAATTTGATGTCTGTCCAAAGTTTCACACAACAGTGCTACATGTGGCAGCTATTGCCTTCCAGCTGTGCCTGTAGCACAATATGTAATCCAACAATTTTTTTTAGAGAATTATATTACTGCTAAACAACATGTGCCATAGTCTGGCTACCCAAGTTATGACCATCTTCAAAACAAACAAGCATCCAAGGTTAGAGATGATAAAGATGGACCTATGGGTGGCAATACAAGAAGCTTTAAATAAAATGGATATTTTCCTAAAGATTATGTGAAAACAGAAAAAGCAAAAATAGAATAAATTGAATTTGCCAAGAATGCCACCAACCCCCCTCCCCATCTCATTAAAATGATGGCTTTCAAAGTAACCACAGTAAATAGTTATACCATTGGTTCATGATATTATCAACTGGAAGGTTTTTTGCAACTCATTTAGCACTTGACTAATTATTGATATTTTTAACAATTTTCTCAGTGAATATATTATTGCTTGTCTGATCTATTAAAGAGATAATATCACACTTACAGCTAATGTAACTTTAAACTTCGCAATAAATTTGACATTTGTAAATAATTTTGTGTTGTTTACACAATTACCTTACAGATACTAGAAACATGAACTGTCTGATCCTTGAAGGTAATCCAAATGATGTCATCAACGTCTACGGTGAAATCTCAGAATTTCTGGACACCAAAAAAGATGAACAGGCCCAGGGTGAGAAAGCTGAACTGGTCCAAAAGAATGTGCAGTGGTAGGTTTATTTGACTTTGAGTGACCACACCAGGGTTCTCCCCAATCTTAAATGAGTGCTGGTAGGTTTGGTTGACGTCAGGGTAAACCCCAATCCTAAATGAGTGCTGGTATTTTTGGTTAGCTTCAGGGTTCTCTCCAATCCTAAATGAGTGCTGGTAGGCTTGGCTGATTTCAGGGTTCTCCCCAATCATAAATGAGTGTTGTTTGGTTAGCATTACTATTCATTAGGTAAATTTAGAAAGTGTTCCTGTAATTATTGGTCATGGTCATGTAATTTACAACACTGAGCAATAGAACTATAATCAGACATTGTCAGAGTGCTAGTAGGTACCGACCAGTGCTGGCCAGTATGGGGAGAACCCTGTAAAGGGGAGTCTTTTGAACAAAGTAAACAAGTGAAATCCTTTCCACTATGAAAGAAATATATAATGTTGTTGTTTATATTGTATCATGGGTAAAAATATGTGTTCTCAACAACTAGAATTTCAATTTCTTTTTCTAAGTCTGCAATAGTGGTTTGATATTTTGTCACCATTTATTTCTAGGTTTTGGTATGATAACAGCTGTCAACACATGGTAGCTTTTGATGCCATCACTAATATGATTATTGAAGATGCTTATGACAAGAAACAAGCCAATGTATCATATGACCTGGATGATAATGGAAGACTTCAGTCTTGTATCATAGACTTCAATCAAATGGAGGAAAGAATTCAGAACTCTAGGAAGAGACATCGAGTGGAACGAGAAGATTTACATAGTCATGGTAAGTAGTAAAAAATAACCATTTTATTTCATTCAGAAAAAAAAAGATGATATATTTATTTATAGGTACAGATTGACATCAATTATCATACCTTTTAATATTGATTATAAGTTATACATATATAAGCTACCTTTCCACATATTCTAAAGACTTGTTTTTCACCTTCAGTTCTTTTATTTGCATACAATTTTTATAAGGAAATCCCTACTATACAAACAAGTGTTGTTTGAATACCAGAAGACATAGAAGGTATATATACATAGAATAGGTA
This sequence comes from Glandiceps talaboti, assembly GCF_964340395.1. NCBI lineage: Eukaryota > Metazoa > Hemichordata > Enteropneusta > Spengelidae > Glandiceps > Glandiceps talaboti. The sequence continues at coordinate 19,665,065 of NC_135560.1, read as the reverse complement.
ATTGAAGTTTTATGATATTTTCACTTGCGTGAAAAGCTTATAAGCTTTAGTTCGTGTCACTTTAACTTTCCCTTTAACTTTCTTAACCTTAATTTGACTTGGTCAACTATGTTACTTGACAAGTGTTAATTGTTTACTGTCTATAGCTGCTTCAATACCAGCACACTGGGATCCCCAGCCCAGTCAAAATGGCCGACCTGTCTCATGTCATCAGGTCAAACTTCAGCCTAATTCTCAAGAATATCGAAATGTGCAATCAGCTTTTGGTGGTAGTGGTCAGATTGCATCAATTGAAAGAATACAGAATCCTCATCTATGGCTGCAGTATTGTTCTCAGAAAGACAAGATGGAGGTACAGAACCGGAAGGGGTAGGTTTCAGTACAGTTCTCACAAAAGATACCACAGAAACCCAGAACCAGAGACAAAATAAAACAATATTTATTTTATTTTAATAACTGTAAATATTTTTCAAGAATGTCTGATAGATTAGTGGTGATTTTAATTTTTGTCATCTTTCCTCATACTTATTGTGTCACTACTTGATATAAGATCACGTAATGTTTTATTGTACCTTGGTTGTTTTGCACTAAAATATATATTGACAGAATCCCAGGACATGTGAATGTCAATTTGTCGAACTCTGCATATTGGCACAAAATGTGTGTCTGTGTTCTGTACTTTCACGAGTATAGCAATTAAGTGGAAACGCAGCAGAAAACACTGCAAGTACACAACAAGTACTTACACTGTCACCCACAGATCATCACTAGGGTTCTGTAAAACAGCAAATTTTGTATTTTTGCAACAATTTATTGCCAAATCTCGTGCTCACAAGATAGTATGTCATGCTCACAAGATAGTATGTCGTGCCTACAAGATAGTATCTCGTGCTCACAAGATAGTATCTCGTGCTCACGAGATAATTTTTTATTTCTTATTGTACAAAATGTCCCTTACTGGCTTTCATACGAATCAAATAAGTCTAACAATGTAAAATACAAAGTTTTGTAAAAAAATACAACTGTACATTCACTTTATTTCATAAAATCATATTTTCGATATTGCACTGACAACTCAAATACCAGTAGTATGTGTATACATCCCCAGACAAGTTATCACTTCTACATATGTAATATTATTTTATCTGTGTGTTTCAGTGCCAATGAGAAACAATTATTTCATGGTACTGGTGAAGCATCTGTGGTTAATATCAATGAGAAAGGATTCAATAGAAGTTTTAGTGGCAGAGCACATGGTAGGAAATTGTTGTTGTTGTTGTTGTTGTTGTTGTTGTTGTTGTTGTTGTTGTTGTTGTTGTCTTTTCCTTTGTCCCTGCAATGTCTGTTTTTGATTAACTTTAAAATACTTTACATTTTTTTTATTATATGTAGTTTACTTTTACTGATATTTCAAAAATTATGTTTATTTTACTTTTACCGATAATTAGAAATTATTTTCCAACATAATTGCTCAATAACTGTCAAGGGGAATTGTAACAGTCAATGTAAATGTTATCAAGTGTTAGAGTAACTTGCTTTTAATTTTTAATACTTTGTACTATGCATAATAATTTCTTTCTTTCTTGTTTTCTCTGGAAAACAGTATTTTTATATTACAGGTGTATTTTCACAAATTGAATATATTATTGCTAAACAAGAACAAAAATGTTGAAAACTAATTAATTTGTTAGAATTACACTTCATAAATCCAGGGAAACTTTAACAAGTTAGAAATATGAGTTTCGCTTCTGATAATAGTTTTGTAAATCGACAGTAACTTCTGTCATAACTCGGCATACCTTCTCTTGTTCTATGATAGTCATGCCATGGTGAGAAAGATGTCTAAGTTGGAATCAGTTTCAGTTATGCCAGTTAAGCCAGTAATCACCCGTCATATGTTTTATTACACACAGGTACAGCTTTAGGTAATGGTACATACTTTGCAGTACAGTCTGGTACATCTATGGGATATGCTAAAGTTGGCAGGAGTGGTTACCGACATATGTACTATGCTAAAGTACTAGTAGGAGAATACTGCAAGGGACAGGGAGGTATCATCTTACCCCCAGCAAAGAATCCTAGCAATCCATTTGATGTTTATGACACAACGGTCGACAACACCTCTAATCCCAGTGTCTTCGTGATCTTTCATGATACACAAGCTTATCCTGAATATCTCATCAAATTCCAGTGAACTAGAGGAGATCATATAAAGGATGAATTGACAAGTTAAATTATAAAGGAAAAAACAGTTAAACCCAAAAGAACTTCACTTGAAAAACTTCAAATTTTGAAAACACTAGAGCAGAAAGTTACAGTTACTGGTTAATCTAAACATTTCAGTTACTGTAAAGAATCAACTTCAACAGACATAAATGGGTGTCATGGTTGTCTTTCATTTACTGATGGTGAATGTATTACAATATTGTAATTTATATAACCCCAAACATAAATGGAAGTCTTCATGACACAGTTCACAAAGTTCAAATAGTTCTGGTAATTTTTCAGAAATGTTAACCATTTTCATTTAGATGTAATCTGCCGATTCATCAAAGGTTATAGTGCTATACTACTTCATCATTGTCATTCAGATTTTATTTCACAAGAAAGACATGGTTTTAACAGGAATGTACACTTTTTTGGAAAGTGCAAAATACGTAGTGAGACGATTTCTAAACAATATTAGAAAAAGTGACTATAGCAACAGTTTAGATTTGAGTTTTGGACCATATAAGTACAGTAATACGTTAAGATACTCTGTAAAGATAGTACATTTACATTGTTTAGTACGTATCAGGTTTCTCAAATCATATATCTGGAGTGATAGCTGATAGTCTGAGTATACAGACTACAAAAACAAGGGTTAGGGACTATTACCCAAATGATGAAATAATGAAATGTCAGATTGAAATGACAAAAGTAAACAAGTACAAAAAAATGACATTATGAACTGAAATGACAGAAATTGTAATCTAGGAGTAAATGAATGAAGTTGTCATTGTCATTTACCATTTAGGCTTAATACAGTTGTTGTATTTTTATCAATATTTCATCTTTTTACTTGTAATCAGTTTAAAGTTAAGTTTACCATTTAGTGTTTGTTATTGTGTGGAATTTATGTGGGAGAATTGGGAGAATGAGAAATGCACAGTCAAGTAGTACAGTACATTAGGTAACTACCTAATTATTGGAATATGAGTCAATCTCTTAACACAGGAGGAATTTATGGGTTTGTTTTCTTGTTTTCATTTTCCTACTTTCTCCTGTCTTGATATTAAAGCCAGTAAGGGACATTTTGTAAAATAAAAGTGCTCACAAGATAGTATGTCGTGCTCACGAGATAGTAATTCGTGCGCACAAGATATTATGTCATGCTCACGAGATAATTTTTAAAATTTTTATTTTACAAAATGTCCCTTACTGGCTTTCATACATTGGTGTGTCAGTGATGCATCACATTTTTTTTGACGTCATTTACATTTGAAAATTTGAATTGTTATCAACTAGTTTGTGAAGTTTCAGTAAATGTAAGAAACATTTCCAAAAGAGGAAGTTCAGCTCAATCCTCTCTCTATGTGGGGGGGGGGGGGGGGGGGGTGAATATAAAAAAATGGAAAACAGGATTAAATCTGAAGAAATTTTAATAGTCAAAGGAAATAAAGTGTTGACAAACATGTATTCAATATTGGTATTGTTCAATTATTGTTAGTGCTAATGAAGATGAAAGTATGAAATGTATAAAACTTATGTAGCAATTAACTATCTAACAAATAATGCATATCACATGATGACAATGTCCATCAAGTACGTCCAGACTGCCCACATTGTACAGACTAATGATGAACTTGTCAAGCAACAGAGATCAAACATGAGGGTAGGATAGCATCCATTACCATTTTCTGAGCTTAAAACCAGCTGTAGTTAAATTCTGATGGTTTTGTTTGTGTATTAAACCAATGGCATGGACTGTCTAGTTCTGGACGGCTAGAAATTCAAGGGAAAACATGTTAGTCCTCCAAATCACCTCTAAAAAAGTACAACTTTTGAAAATTTCATAATTTTACCATCACACATTCTTGCTAGATCATGTGCTTTAGGAAGATAACTGCGAAGAATAATAGTGACGTAAGTGATTTACATGACACAGCTATAGGTTTGTAGTTGAGTTATATAGTCCTCAAGCTGTGCAAAGGTACAGTAAATGTATCATTTTAATCTCAACTGTCCAAATATAATATCATATATACCAACCCTCATAACTGTCCACTGACAGATTTGACAACTTTTTTGGACATATCCATGTCCTGGGAGGTGTGTAGTTTTAGACGCCAAAAATTGCAATGACCGCATATATAAGGGCAATAAGTTCCAGAAACAAATAATTCTAAAGGTGAAAATAAGTTATTATATAGAGTCGAAAATTAGTTTCCTTTTTTGGTAATAACAACATGTGTACACAGCCGAAGATCAATTGTTAGAAAGTTTGATAATAGGAAAAAGGAGAAGTATTTAATTTCATTTTGCTAATAATGTATCATGTGAAAATGAAACTATCATTGTAAATAAAGTAAAACAAAAAACATTGAATCATGTAACTGTTTTTAGTACACAAAATTCACTTAAATAGACACAGACACACACATGCTCATGTGCACACACACAGATACATACATGTATGCATGCAGACAGACAGACACACACACACACACACACAGCGCCATGCCTGTAGCACTAATGAACCTAAGTTCAGTTGTGCTAAAAAAAAACAGAAGACAGCAGCCACTAAATAAAACAAGACACAAGAGCTCTTTCAGATTATAAAACTTGACAGAAGACACCAAAAACTGTTTAATGACCAGTTGAATGACTAAACTAACAAATAACATAACATCTTCTAACACCAATAATAACAAATTGTCACTGTCAATAATACTCTCATAATGCTGGTGGAAACAAACATACAAAGTTTCATAATAAAAACTACCTAATATGTACAATAATAAAAGGAAGTTGACATAGAACAGTCCTGATTTGAGATACCATTGAAATTATGGATTAATTACATATTACAAGTACTCACAAAAATTAAAAAATATTATATATGAGAAATATACAAAATTAATATATATAAATATGTTAATGAAGAGATAACCCAAAATATTTTATGAAGATGTGTCATGTTGTCACTTTTTAATTAATAAATTGATTAATGGAAAAGTCCAGTCAGACTTTATTTCTGTCTTTAGTACACTTGTATTGATTACTGTTATCAACCTAAAAGAAAAGTCCAGTCAGACTTATTTCTGCATTTAGTACACTTGTACTGATTACTGCTATCAACTTATATATGATTCTGAGTGATAAAATAAGACCTTGATAACTTATTCAACTTTAAATCTTGTAATCAATAATGTCAAAACAAAGATTGTAGTAAATGTGATGTTATATCCTGCAAGGTTTTCCCACAAATCCTTGCAGGAAATTCCTATAATGGCACAACACATGTAAGTGCAGTAGGGCTTCTTTACAAGATTTCAAAGTTGATTAAGTTACCAAGGTGCTATTTTGTCACCCAAAATCACAATAGTCAAGACTGTAATATACATCATGCCATTTTGACCTCAATGGCCTCCTCAAGGGGTTGACCGATGTGTGAGGGCGCCCCATCACCGTGTATCTTACAGACTACCAATAGTCAAGATTGGAAATCAGTCTGACTGAACTTGTTAGTCACCATCTTATATGTTAGTTTTGTCAATGGAGTACTATTAATACCACAAAGTCAAATTTGACTTCAATACATCAATTCGTTACAAGAATGAGAAGGATTTTCATAGGAACACCATTCAAAAGTCTCTCTTAAAAGAAAAATATCCACCTTGTCAATACTGCCCCTTGAATTACATAAGATACTGGGATTACAATTTGAAAATAAAAGTAGACTTTACAGGAGATATAAACTGTAAATACACCGATGTTCTACCCAGGGTGTTTTCACACAACTTCACAAGGATTGTGTGATTAATAACACCTTCTATACTAGCCAGTTTGAGACCAAGAAGTGAGAATCTTTGATCTTGTAGCTGTTATGATAGCATTTTACATAAAAGGAAGTGGATTGAGTTATGATTTTCATTTTACCAAAAGGGTGCCCAGAAATTACAATATGACGACATTTTGTTCAAAGAGACCAATGTCCCTTTTAATGAAAAAAAAAATTCTAAACTTCAGACATTGTCCAGACTTTCAATATTCCGAGTTAGTGTAGAGATTATAAACACTTCATATTAAAAAGTTTTTGTAATATTATTATTCAAAGTAAATGAAGAGTAAACTGTAGTGACTCAAAATAGCCATCTTTAAACTTTTTACTTTTGAATTACAAGGATGAAATGAAACATCTTTTGTTCGCCATGATTGTGATAACTTACATTGTTTATCATATTTCTTACTACACAGTATTAAAATCTATACATAAATGCTGATAACTCTTTATAAATTTACTGTTGATATACACTTACAGAATAGACAATGTGTACATCATTCATCACTTTTAGTCATCAAAGGTTTCTAACTACTACAGCGGCAGTCAAGGTTTCGGCTTTATACAAAGATAGACACAGACTAAAACTATTGTTGTTCCATGTGTTAGATTACACAAGTAGGTTATAGTAGTGCTTCTGTTCTATCTAATCATTCACGGATCACGATAATGTAAACGTTGGAAATTGCCAAAACGTACACTGCAAGATCATGGAAGTCATCAGAAATGCCATCCTACTGTGAATACAATCAAAGCTACCTTCACATGAACTTGTCATAACAATATTTTTAGTTTGTGTCTATCTTCGTAAAGCTGAAACTTAGATTGCCATTTTACTCTTTCATTGACACATTCTTGACAATGTTTTAATACTTCTTTGTTCATGTATGTAGTAGTGTGCCACCACAGGTCAAAAATTGCCATTATCCTCTAACGTATTGACCAATCAGAAAGTTCCTTATAAATCTGCACCATTTTGGAGTAGTCACTGTTCTAGATATCATACCCTTGACAGATTCACCAATGAGGACACTCCTTCAATCACTGCTTGCTATGTGTATAGTCAGCAATGAACATAGAACATCTCAAAAATAAATATTGAGCAATTAACACAGAAAGAGCCTCAGAAATAGAAGTCTTTAACTTTTACTGTTACTATGATGAACCTTTCAGTCTAGACACAAAGGCCATACATCATATGAACAATGAGAAAAATCTTTTACATCTGAGTCTTTTTGGAGAAGTCATAGCTTGGAATACATGACTACATGAATGCAGGCATATATAGTCAAAGTATAAGATCATCCTGCAATACGCCATGTATCAGATTTATCATGTGGTGACACTGCTACAAATACATCAAGATAAAGTATGTCTTTGAAAGATTGTCAACGAAGACTACATACTACATAACACTTGATTACTCAATTCAGAAACATTACCGATTAAAAAAAAAAACATTATTAATACAGGATAAATGCTGATAATGAATACAAAAAAATGGCTTGATGCTGGGTTAAAGCTACTGGTATGAGTTGCTTAGGATTTAGTTTGATAAAGTAACTTGGTATATGGTATATAACCTTTCCTATAGTCTCCCATGTATCATTTTGAATATCAAAGTTCTTGATTGGAAAACCTTTGAAATGAAACATGCAGCTGTTCAAGGCATCTATCATTTAACATAACAAATACAAAACTTCTATAAAAAAGATTCCAATTTTTTTTTAATGTGAAATTTTTCCTCTATCATAGTAGGTTGTCGGTGGATTTTTGGCTTCAAATGTACAACCCATTGTTAATTACATGTACACAATTGTCTAGTCTCCATGTCAAGAAACTCTCAAAATCAGTCTCTCAATTTGTGACCAACTCCTTCTGAATATGTGTGAATAAGTTACAGATCCAATGTTAAGTCCCTTAGTATAAGATAACTAAATGCATCAGACATTTCATTCACACTACATTAACTCAATTCATGCAAATGTTATAGAACAAAGTTGAACACCAGTAGTCTGTCACTGACTCATTCCCTGAAATATGAAAAAATACAAACTACAGAGTAATGAAAATTTCTACTCACAGAGTTAAAAACATTTCTTGGAAGTGAATCCAAAGTTTTCACTGACGTCTCGGCATATCATACTACAATAGTGAGAAACTTAGGATTTGACTTCCAAGAAATTATTTGATTCTGTGAGTAGAAACTTTCATTATTAAGGATGAACCCAGATTCCATGAACATCCATTCTCATACAAACTACCAAATTCTCTCTCTTTGTAAAACAACGATTGTGTTAATATCACTTGTATATTTGTAGAATATCACAAGGTACCATGGAGTGTTTTTATATCAAAATAAACTTGCATCAAAATTTGTTCTGATTATGATAGGTCAAAGGTCAGCTGCTATTTGGACAAGATTTTAAATTCATTTCAAATGATTATAAAAAGGTGCAGCAAAAAGTCAGTCTACAAATTCTGAATAAATAGAGAGTATAAAAATTGCAAAAAGTATAAATGGTTATAAAATGTGACTAAATACATACGAAAAAAGATTTGATTTACAAGTTCAGATTGACTTCATGTCATGGTTGTCAAAATTTCAAGATATGAATGCAATGCCTTTAGTTTTGCCAAGTTAACACAGCCACAAACTAAAACTACTACGAGTGGTATACATGTAGATGTATAACATAAATGGGTGAAACTTGAGTGGTGAAAGTTGTGCCTTGCTGATGCACATATAATGATTCGGTAATCAAGATAGTTTTAACACTGGAAGTTCCTCAAGTCCACACACATAAAATGCTGCATAGACTGAACCATTGCACTATGATTACTCATTATGTCATTCATGATAGATTTGTGTCAACATGTCACATTACTAGTGTTAGTTTGTGTCTGTCTTGGCTTGTAAGAAAGTTATCTGACCAGAGTAGTAAAACCAATGTAAAGACTCACTGTCTTCCTAGCTACAGTAGCATGTACAAATCTATTAGTTGCATACTTGTACATAGACCATTTGTTTCTTAACTCTAAGTACTTCAACATAGTTTATATTTTATTTTCAATTCATTTCTTTGATTAATGCTTGTGACAATAACATGTACCATGGCATAGAAGTGTGTACATAAATATGATACTGTTATTGTATATTAATTCAAAGTATGCAATCACTGCCCCAACCACTCTGGCCTGGTAACCCAATCTCTATGTCAAATTATTTCAAGGTGCATAATGTTAATAATGTCTATGTATTAGTTATCTACATCAAGGTGATCTGACTGATATGTCTAGATTCAATGAATTGTACAATGCAAAGTCTGATTGTGATGGTAATGTTTAAAACCCAGTTTAGGCTTAGTAACAATTGTCTGGCAAAGCAGTAGAAAAAATTGGTCCAGAACAAATTTCTTTAATATTTATGGCTCCACTGATCAGATAACACTAATGTGAGAACCTGGGCTTGAAACCTTGGTCTTTAAAATTGTGTCTGAATGACAAATACAGGTAGTTGTGATATAGCTGTAGTATCAATAGAACAAATTAAAAATAGTAGTTTATTTCTGATACTCCATCTGATTATTTCAAAACAAAAAATTCCTCTTTCTGGTCCTAATGCTGGTTCAGAGAGACACAACCCATGATGCATCAGGAAGATAACACCATGGCTGTGAAGACGATGTTATTCCATAGACATTTCTCTTCAATATCTATGCTTATTCTAACAAAATACAATTTCAGTCTGACAAGTCAAATATAAATGATTCCATCTTTGAATGCTGAAGACAACATGTTGGTGAAAATATGAATGAGTTTTAGTACCCAAAATTCAAAGAGATATTTCATTTTATAAGTCCCATTAATATCAACTAGTCTCTACCAAGAATGACACCCTTGTTAATATAGAAGACATATTACTGTGGAAAGTGTCAATGCTTGAAATAATTGAGACTGTAAATGTATATATTTATATAAATATGAGGTTAAAATCTAAACACTAACTATCAGAAGAAGAAAAAATATATTTCAAAATGCATTTATTCTGTTTTTTGAATTCTATTAATTTTCATCTATTCATTTCCTACACTGATTGACAAACAGATTTCAAAACATTAAAATTATTTGAACTGTTGACATAAACATCTTGGTAGCACATAATAATTTGACGATTGATTTCAATGTCATGGCAGTACTGGTTATAGCTTTTATTAAGGAATTGGTTTGCCCTGAAATATGGACTGGAAGATCTGATATAGTTGATAGAATTCACTATCTGGTGATGGAGGATGAGTAATGTGTAGGTAGAACTGAAGGACACTGAGCTGAACCTACAATATGGTAACATATTCACACTAGACAAGGCCTCTAACTACGATTCTATCAATTAGATCCTGTATTCTGACATTCCTAACCTAGTCTGTAAGGTACGCCGTGACAGGGCGCCCTCATACATCGGCGGGACGACACAACGTATCTTACAGTCTATCCCTAGCGTTAACCTCAAATTCATCTCATTGTTTTTCTTAATTTCATCTGAGTTCTAAAACAAATTATGATACCATTTATTAGATCCAGTGTTCCTCAGTCTTGTCAAATCTATATATCCATCACCATGCATAGCTTCATACTCTTTGGTACTCGTCGTAACGCTTTATGTGAATCTTGTATTTCTAACAGAATTGCTCTGTACTTCGTAACTTAACAATTTGTTTGAGTGCTTCTCTAACAGCAGGATCAATGTCTCCCTGTGTAGAGAAAAGATGGAATAATAAGTGAATGATTACAGATATTGAGGTAAACTGATCACACAACTATTCGTACTAGACTATAACAAGATTGTAACAATAGCTTAGTCACTATAAGCGTGCTGTTAAAAAGTGTTTGTTTCAACCAGAAATGAGGGCTATATCTGAAGAATGTAGATGACATGGTTCATGTACCTTGCACACTTTACAGATCTGTTACACCTTTTAAAGCCATTTACAACTAAAACATTGAGGCATCACCTAACGACTGTGCATATCATACACATTTGATGTTCCCTAAGAACAATTTAGATAGATAAGAAACACGCTTCCCACAGACCACTCAATACAAATATAAACAACATCAACCAACCCCTACTGATACACAGACACACACACATCCTCCCGTAGGAACAAACAAGCTATTGATAGTCATCACATTGCTGGCTCAGATTTTGATACATACAAGTGTATTGATTCAAAGTTACAACTTACAAGTGATATGTGTGTGCACATACAGTGCCTGCTTGTCGGCAGGAGTGTGGTGTTGTTTATATTTGTAATGAGTGGTCTGTGGGAAGCCTGTTTCTTATCTATCTAAATTGTTGTTAGGGAATATAAAATGTGTATGATATGCACATTTGTTCAGCGATCCCTCGATGTTTACGCTGTACATACATCTGCATACAGTCCATGAGTTCTATATTTGATGCTAACCTGTATAGCACTGAGTAGATGAGTTCTATATTTGATACTAACCTGTATAGCACTGAGTAGATGAGTTCTATATTTGATACTAACCTGTATAGTACTGAGTAGACGAGTTCTATATTTGATACTAACCTGTATAGCACTGAGTAGATGAGTTCTATATTTGATACTAACCTGTACAGTACTGAGTAGATGAGTTCTATATTTGATACTAACCTGTACAGCACTGAGTAGACGAGTTCTATATTTGATACTAACCTGTACAGCACTGAGTAGATGAGTTCTATATTTGATACTAACCTGTACAGCACTGAGTAGATGAGTTCTATATTTGATACTAACCTGTACAGTACTGAGTAGATGAGTTCTATATTTGATACTAACCTGTATAGCACTGAGTAGATGAGTTCTATATTTGATACTAACCTGTACAGTACTGAGTAGATGAGTTCTATATTTGATGCTAACCTGTACAGCACTGAGTAGATGGGTTCTATATTTGATACTAACTGCACAGCACTGAGTAAGTGGGTTCTATATTTGATACTAACTGCACGGCACTGAGTAGATGAGTTCTATATTTGATACTAGCCTGTACAGCACTGAGTAGATGGGTTCTATATTTGATACTAACTGCACAGCACTGAGTAGGTGGGTTCTATATTTGATACTAACTGTACAGCACTGAGTAGGTGAGTTCTATATTTGATACTAACCTGTACAGCACTGAGTAGATGAGTTCTATATTTGATACTAACCTGTACAGCACTGAGTAGAGGAGTTCTATATTTGGTACTAACCTGCATAGCACTGAGTAGATGAGTTCTATATTTGATACTAACCTGTATAGCACTGAGTAGATGAGTTCTATATTTGATACTAACCTGTACAGCACTGAGTAGATGAGTTCTATATTTGATACTAACTATACAGCACTGAGTAGATGAGTTCTATATTTGATACTAACCTGTATAGCACTGAGTAGATGGGTTCTATATTTGATACTAACCTGTACAGCACTGAGTAGATGAGTTCTATATTTGATACTAACTGTACAGCACTAAGTAGATGAGTTCTATATTTGATACTAACCTGTACAGCACTGAGTAGATGGGTTCTATATTTGATACTAACCTGTATAGCACTGAGTAGGTGGGTTCTATATTTGATACTAACCTGTACAGCACTGAGTAGATGAGTTCTATATTTGATACTAACCTGTACAGCACTGAGTAGATGGGTTCTATATTTGATACTAGCCTGTACAGCACTGAGTAGATGGGTTCTATATTTGATACTAACCTGTACAGCACTAAGTAGATGAGTTCTATATTTGATACTAACCTGTACAGCACTGAGTAGATGGGTTCTATATTTGATACTAACCTGTATAGCACTGAGTAGGTGGGTTCTATATTTGATACTAACCTGTACAGCACTAAGTAGATGAGTTCTATATTTGATACTAACCTGTACAGCACTGAGTAGATGGGTTCTATATTTGGTACTAACCTGTATAGCACTGAGTAGGTGGGTTCTATATTTGATACTAACCTGTACAGCACTGAGTAGAGGAGTTCTATATTTGGTACTAACCTGTATAGCACTGAGTAGGTGGGTTCTATATTTGATACTAACCTGTACAGCACTGAGTAGATGAGTTCTATATTTGATACTAACCTGTACAGCACTGAGTAGATGAGTTCTATATTTGATACTAACCTGTATAGCACTGAGTAGATGAGTTCTATATGTACTAATAGTATCCCTGTATCTGCCGTCAACCTCTGTTAGCTGTTGTTGTAATCTTGTGACTTGTTTCTGTAGTGCTTCCACTTGTTGTGGAGATTGTGGCCTCATTCTTTCCAGCTGTAGTAACCTAGCTTGTTTTTGTGTCATGTCTTTTAGTTTCTGGTTCTCACTATAAAGTTCATCATAACGTTTCCCCTGAGTTGTAGAGTTTGACATGGTATATGGTACACCATTGGGTTGTTTCTGTACTTCAGTTGATAGTCTCTGCACTCTGTCTTCTAGTTTATGATTCTCAGCTGTTAGTCTATACACCTTTTCTTGAAGTTTTTGGTTTTCAATAGATAACTTACGTCCCTTTTCTTTTAGTTCATAAGTTTCATAGGAGAGTCTGTTCCCCCTTTCTTTAAGCTCATGATTTTCTATTGTATTTCGGCGTGTCTTCTCTTTGATATCTTGGTTTTCATTGCTCAATCGATGTACTCGTTCACTAAGATCCTGAGTTTCAGTTGACAACATCTGCACTCGTACCTGCAGTTCTTGATTTTCAGCTGTCAGGTTGTTTCCCTTCTCTTTGAATTCTTGATTTTCAACAGATGCTCTACGTCCTCTCTCTTTCAAATCTTGTTTCTCCGATGTCAGTTTTTGCATTTTGTCTTTGAGTGCCTCATTTTCAGCAAGCACTAACAGGTACTTTTGTTTGAGATTACTCTGATGCATAGCACTTGCTTCAGACTTTCTGATCCTTTCTTGCAACTTGTTGTTTTCCTCTAGGAGTCCTTCAAACTTTCTGATATTGTTTTCCGTTGCTTCCATAATATCCGATTGGTGTTCAATAGTTTCTTCAAGTCGCTCTTTCTCTCTCAGTAAATCATCATTTCTCTTTGCCTCAACTACCATAAGGGAAGACTGTCTCTTGATAGTAGCTCCTAAGTTTTGATTCTCTCTCATCAAATCATCAATTCTCTTTGTTGTATCTTCAATAACAGCAGATTGTTGCTTTACTGTGTCTTGCAATTTCACTTTCTCCCTCAGTAAGTTATCATTTTGCTTTGCGAGATCCTCTTTCATATGAGCCCGTTGCTTAAGACTTTCATCCATTTTTTCTCTTTCTTTGATCAAGTCATCAATTCTCTTTGCTGTATTTTCTATAATACGGGTCTGCTGCTGAATGGTGTCTTCTAAGTCTTCTTTCTCTCTCTGCAAATCATTAATTTCCATGTTTTTATTCTCAGTAGTAGAAGACTGGTGCATCATTGCTTGTTCTAATTTCTCTTTCTCCCTCGTTAATTCATGGAAGTTTCTGACTTCCTCACCTTTTTGAGACAATGTTAAAGCCTGTTGATGAATGGTATCCTGCAACTCTGCATTCTCAGAAATCAGTTCTTGTATCTGAGTTTGATCTTCACTCTGCATATCACTTAGTCTTTCCTCAAGTTTCTCCTTTTGACTCACAGCCTGCATGTATTTTTGTTTCTCATTTCCCAACTGTTCTGAGAAGGAGGCTTTCATTTCATCCATTCTTCTCTCAGATTCTTTGTTTACTGTAAACTCACGTTGGATTGTCTTCTGTAGATTGTCATTTTCATGTGACAATATTTGATACTGTTCCTCTTTGAGGTGAAGTTCTTCATCTTGTTCCTGTAACATCTGTGCTAGTTTTTCTCGTTCAACTTGAAGGTGACTGTTGAGTTTAGTGAGTTCCTTGATTTCCTTCTGGTTTTTGTCTGCATTCTCCTTCATTGCCATAATATGTTTATTCTGCATGTCTGCTGTATGTTGTAACTGTCTGTTGATTTCAATCACTGCCTGGTGATGTTTTCTTACTTTACCTTCACTAGATTGTGTAATGGTATCCATCAAGTTGGCATTTTCTTCCATCACCTCTGCAAGCTGCAAGAATAGTTCTATATGATCATTACCTTGTTCATACTCAATTTATCACGTTTTATCTAGTTTTGTTTTCAAGTAGTTGTTTTGTCATCAGTCCTAAGTTATCCAGCTAACTTTTGATGCTTCTAGATCTAGACACACACACACACACACACACACACACACACACACACACACACACACACACACACACACACACACACACACACACACACACACACACATATATACACACATACACACAAAGATAGATTGGTGATTGTCAGTTTCTCGATCAATTCCTAGAAAATGAACATCTGTACAAGCTGAACACTGCTACCCAGTTCTACTTCTACACAGTGAAAATCTGTACAAGCTGAACACTGTTACCTACCCTTTGAGTAACATCCTCATGGTCATGTCTCAGTTTTTTAATCTGGGTCTGTAGATTTTCTACTTCTACTTCATTAGTTACTTGTAATTCTTCATAATCATCTATAGATACAACAGCCCTTTGTTCTGCTTCACTCAGTTGATTTTTTAGCGATATGACCACTTCCTCTAACCCATGGATTTTAGCTACAGAGCTTTCTTGCAACTGTTTATACTCTAACAATGACACTGTAGGTTCTGTAGACTTTTTAGGAGATAAACTCTTTCTGTTATCAGAATTCAATCCAGGTGTATTCTACAAATAAAACAGAATAAAAATACATTCATTATGTCTGACAGTAAAGGGTGTGATAGTAATCTGGAATTATGTTTTACTTATTTCAAACATGACAACATTTCAATCAATTCTATTTTTGTCTGCTACCTAGTACTATCAATCCTAAACAACTGAAAGATGAATCATATAATATTAAGTTAAAACACTTAAAATGAAAAAGTTGAGTCTTTGTATTGATGAAGACATAGTCTCCCATGTTTAAACTTACTAATTCATATTCTGAATTTATAAAAAAATATGGCGGCCATTTGGTTGAACTATTGTAAAGGTCAGAAAATAACATGATGCACATATATGTATTGAACTACAGTACCTGACAATATTGCCAAGTTTAGTTGAAACCAGTCCATGCATGTCAGATGTGATTGTGTAGATACACACTTTGAACACTTTTTGTTATTTGACCTTGAACATAGGGGTCAAGGTCTCAGTTGAAAGTTTATCATAGATAATATGGGTGTAGACACTCAAACGGGGTCTCCATCTATTAAGCTCCCAGAGATAGTGAATGTGAATTTTTATGACAAACATGGTTGCCATTTAGCTATCATCATGAAGGTCATGAAACAAAGTGACATGCACATGCTGACTAAAAACAGGATGATATCAACAAACACTGATTAGCTTTCACCCTGTGAATGAAGCAAGTCATGTTTACGAATATGATTCTTACCTCTAATGCTGTCTTCATTTCATCATTTTCCAATCGGAGTGTCACAATTTGACCTCTAAGGTGTGCCAGAAGTTGATCATCTGATGTATTGATTTTCTTTCTCTTGGTGTTAATAGCATTACTAGTAGCTTTATACAAAAAATAATATACAGTTAGTTTGTATTTTGGAGGGAAAAACATTAATAAATCATATAAAACCATAACAAGTATGAATTGTTGGTTCACAGAGTACCAAATCGGAAAGCAATAAACTATATACCATGGCATATCACTTGGAAGCAAACAAGTTGTGGTATATACCATGGAATATCATCCTTGAATCAAGCAAGTTGTGGTATATACTATGGGGTATCACTTGGAAACAAGCATGTTATGGTATTCAAACTTGAAATGCAGGCGTCTTCCTCTGTTTGAACCAAGTCAATGCAATGCCCAACTGCATCATCAGTTGTGTTTTTGTCTCCCCCCCCCCCCCACAAAGTCTCATGACTTTGGCTTAGTGTATGTGGTTGATATATGTAACTTATTACATCTACTCATTCACAGTATAACACTATTCCTACAAGACTGCATGTATGATAACAATTACCTGGTAGATTAAACAGATCTTCATCACTATCACCCCAGCTGTCATCATTATCTTTGTTGAGTATTTTCTGCTCTACAGGTTCATACACTAATAACTTCTCTTTCAGTTCTTCTATCTCTGCATATGCTTCCTTCTTTTGGTTTGTCTCCATCTCAAGAGCTCTTCTCAGTTCTTGCACCTGGTTACCACAAATGACAATTATTATCGTAATAGTGTTATTTTGATATCACATACAAATACTAAGTGAGAGCTATACCAATTACTAGACACGGTTTTAGTAGTTGGATGACAGAAGTATTTCACTATGAAAGAGAAATAACCAGCAAAGACCATTACATTACAGACAGACAGACTTCTGGGAGATAGTGTCCCTTATGTGTAAGAATTTTAGTGTTACTGAAGTTCAACCTTCTAAAACTTAGCAAACTTCATCATTTGCAATGGAATAATGCCCCATTTTCATGAAAATAAATAGACCATTACAATTCATACAAAAACAGCCTTACTATCAACACATACCACTGCCTCCACCCCCATCCCTACCACATACCACTGCCTCCATCCCATTCCTACCGCATACCACTGCCTCCACCCACATACCTCTGCCTCCACCCCATCCCTACCACATACCACTGCCTCCACCCACATATCTCTGCCTCCTCCCCATCCCTACCACATACCACTGCCTCCACCCCATCCCTACCACATACCACTGCCTCCATCCCATCCCTACCACATACCACTGCCTCCACCCCATCCCTACCACATACTACTGCCTCCACCCCATCCCTACCACATACCACTGCCTCCACCCCATCCCTACCACATACCACTGCCTCCATCCCATCCCTACCACATACCACTGCCTCCACCCCATCCCTACCACATACCACTGCCTCCACCCCATCCCTACCACATACTACTGCCTCCACCCCATCCCTACCACATACTACTGCCTCCACCCCATCCCTACCACATACCACTGCCTCCACCCCATCCCTACCACATACTACTGCCTCCACCCCATCCCTACCACATACCACTGCCTCCACCCCCATCCCTACCACATACCACTGCCTCCACCCCCATCCCTACCACATACCAATGCCTCCACCCCAAACCCTACCACCACAACCTGGGTGAAACTGTCAGACGTAATGACATCATTGACATGTTTGACTTTACCTCATGTTCCAATTCTTCAATCCTTGATTCATCCCATACAGAATACTGTAAATAACAATTGCAATAAAATTAACAGAAAGTTATGATTGTAATATTCATTTGGAAATTAGTATTCAAAATGTGCAAATTTAATTGTTCAACACAGATCTCAATATATTTATGTTATCTGGCCACTTTACAGATTTTCTACAACTTCAAACTTATTGTATTGTATTGTATTGTATTGTATTGTATTGTATTGTATTGTATTGTATTGTATTGTATTGTATTGTATTGTACTGTACTGTATTGTATTGTATTGTATTGTATTGTACTGTATTGTATTGTATTGTATTGTACATGTATTGTATTGTACTGTACTGTATTGTACTGTACTGTATTGTACTGTACTGTACTGTACTGTATTGTATTGTATTGTACTGAAGCAGTCAAAGAATACAAACTCCTATACTATATTATGGTTCATATTTCACCTAAAGCTAACATTGTATTCTCACCTGATCTGAATTTCTATCTTTACTTTGAGCTAGTTGTTTTTCTAGACTTCTTATTTTCTTCTCAGCTTTTTGTAACTTAAAGGTGGTCTGAGTTAGGTCTTCATTTAACTGTTCATTCTCTTCCTCTAACTCCTGGTGTAAGAGAATAGTATGGTGAAATGATTAAGACAGGTCAAAAGGGTAAAAAAAATGGGGGGGGGGGGAGGTGAGAGTGAGACTGGTAAGTGAGTGCACTAATTAACGATTACCTGGTCTACAGATAAATATAGAATGAATGAATATACTTGCATAACATAACTAAACAGTTACGGATGAATTTTCTTAAGTTTTTTTTACATGATAATACCCTGACCTATCCCCCTGAGAATGTTTGACAGGGTGGCACAATATGAGATATAAGACACCAGGTTGGACCACCCGTGCAACCTGTCCATCTGAGAGTGCCCAACAGGGTGGCACAACATAAAATATAAGGCATAAATGAGACCATCCTAGGACCCTGCCCCTAGGCCCTCTGAGAGTGCTCAACAGGCTGGCACAATATGATGTATCTTACAGTCTACATCACACTGGACACTGAAATATGCATTTCACATTTCAATACAAATATGTACTTACATGAATATCTCTCATGTTCTGAGTTGCCTTTACTAATTGTACATTTGGAGATTGTACAGCATTAGTGGGTACTTGTGGAGGTTGTACATGAAGATTGGAAGGATCTAGGTTATTTCTATCATTATGGAAGACATCATTAGACTCCTGAAATGAGGAGACACAAGTAAGTTACCAACAGATACTATGATAGTGATGAGAAGTCTGTATAGGATATACTAAAGTTGTAGATACATATCATGCAAGCAGCTTTAACGAAATAATGAAGACACATCAGAGTATGATATATAGAAGTTGTACATTATTCACAAGACACAGTAGAATGAGTATACCATCTTTACGATTAGAATGTAGACAATTCAGTATTCTCAGAATGTATTAAAAGGCTGAATGAGAGCTGTACAACATATTAACTGTAGTATTACAGGATGTTTCACCTTTATTGTTTTGAAGTAATTACAGGTGAAATCGAACACAACCATCTAAAAGAATGACAGTTAGCCAAGAAGTCTTCCAAAAGTCTTCAATGCCTGCTATAACACTTCTAGACAGTGTAGTCAATGGTGGCACTCAACATGTTATGCTGTTGTTAGCAGAATATGTGGAACACAACAAATGACTTTATTTTACAGCCTACAACACTTGCAACTGGTGTTCATAAATTTAACATCATTTTTGTACCAAGAAATACTAGTAGCTCACCAAAACTGGCAACCTGGGTTAACAATACATATTCTGTACTACATAATGAAGGACAAAAGATAAAACAATGTTTAGACATACTAGTTCTGCTTTTCTTCCTAAGACCAATATTGAGGGTTATACCTTACCTTTTCTACTGGCATAAAGGTGGTTAATTTGACTGGACCATCATCCTCCACGTCATTTTGATTAAATGTATTAACATAATCTATATCGGGTCCATCTACACATCGTTCTTCATATTCTTCTCCAGCTGAATTAGTCTCAACTATATCTACACAGAATAGAAGTATATACCATACAGTTAGTTGTGCACACAGCTACTTTTCCAATACACTCCTCAATATAACCGTGTGTTTTAGGTCATCTGCTTGCTCAGCAAGCTAATTTTGCCAGTGGTCAAGTAAGTGGTAAATAGCAAATTTGTTTTTATTTTCAGGTTTATGTTTTTGCATTTTTTTCTGTTTTCATTGTTGATCCTTCCCCCAAGGTCCCACTCATAGTTTGGATTTTAATTCACATGTACCCTTTTCTCTTTTATTTTCCATACACCAATTTTTTTAATTTTGATTAATTTTTTACATTGACTATGAATCAAACTTTTTCCATCCAATCACAATAGTTTGCTCTGTGAGATTTCAGGTTTTAAATTTGGTTAGATCTTGTTTCATTAATATGTCAATAAAATTCCTATTGATGACATTAGCTGCATTTTCACTCATTGCTAAGGTGGTATGGCTTGTAATTTTATGGTTCTCGATATATCCAAAAATATCGGCTTGATAAGTTAAGATCTGGTATCTGTCAGCTGCAGCATTGATTGCACTGTTTGCATTTGTACACTGATATAGGGAGTGTGTCCAAAATATTATGTACAATACATCAAACCACACACTAGACTATAAGATACGTTGTGTCATACATCACTCCGTCCTCAGTGACTTTGTGAAGGATGGGTTGACCTATGTGTGAGGGCGCCCTGACATGGTATATCTTACAGACTAACCACACACACTATCTAGCCAATGTCTTAGAAACTATAAATTTAATCATTTGAACCATATTTCATTTATATTATTGATAACATACATCATGCAAGTTAAAGTTTATCAAATCACTTTCTGCTCATAAAGATGGGTAAAAAATTTAGAGAGGACAAAATAGTAGGTTTTTATCACAAGACTCTTAGCATTACATAGCATTATATATACTAGCATGCTGATAATCACACCAAAGAATGTATTCTTTCTCAAACTATTAATTATTCTGTAATCTCCCAGTCACCATTTTATATAATACATCTTATCAGTGTACCCTCTAAGCCAGTTTGACGCACCACTTTTGCACACAATTTCACGTGACACACCAAAATTTGGTGTTCCCCTATCTCTTACTATGTGGTGACTCACAAGAAAATGACAGTTTTTATCATTTTGACTCACAAAAACAAAATTGGGCAAACACTAGAGGGCACACTGCATCCTATTATCTCAGCAGATGTACATGCAGATAGAGTTTATCCACACAAACTGACTTATCATTATTATTATTATTATTATATTAATTAGAAACTAAATGACAAGATTAAGTCAACACCAAATAGATAATCCTATCATTATCTGTCATAAAGATGAAGTTATCACCGACATTTAGGATATCATCACCAAGGTAACAAGGTTCTGACTCACGAGGCTCTTCCTGGGCATTTTGAAGTGAACCTTTGGAATACTTATCCAACAATTTACCAATCCCTTTTGACAGGACTGATTGGCATAAAACAAAAGAAATTAACATAACTGTCAACAGAGGGCATCGATGTGAACCATTTTTTTTTCTTTTCAAACATAGAGAAAAGTTAAATATTCTGGACACATACACATGGTTTTAACCATTTATATATAGACACCAAAAAAATTTGCTTTGAAATTTACAAAACTTTTCACTATACTACATGAATTAGCAGGAAAGAAATATGAGAATAACATGTAAGTTATTTAGAAACTATCATATATATGGTATAATTCTGACAAATTTGGTACATGTACATCAGTTTATGTTTGGTAGTGTTAAAAGAGTAATCAACAGCATTGGGATAAAAGCATGTAGTTTGCAACTTATTAGCAAAGGATTAGTATTGGCTTGGACTAAATGTCATTATGCTGATGTTAGTATTTTCTACCATGGCTTGGTCTGCTGCAGTGGGGGGGGGGGGGGTCTGCCATGTTCAGTGACATGAATAATTTGTTAATTTTGCATACAACCATTTCAGGATTTTATACCTTGCACTGTTCAGGTTTTGTTACTGTCATAAACAAATCAATAATCAAGTAGTAAATGATAGTAAACCATGG